>NW_017971590.1:0-46058 GCF_001883845.1 Diplodia corticola
GGGGGGGGCGTGGTTGGTGTGGTACGGATGCGAAAGTAGTGGGAGCTCTCTTCAATTCTTTTTTTTGCTTTGCTTTTTTGCTTCCTTCCGGCCCCCCACAGCGGCTGTGCCGTGCCCAGAGGACCCGACCGCCACGCTGCCATTGAGAGAGATGTGCTCGATGGGACGTGTGAGACCTGAGGTGACGGTCATGCGGCTCTTGCTTTCCGGGGTTGAGCGGCTTTTTGCATGATGGTTCTTCTTCTGTTGGCGGATGACGGCCGAGTGGCTCTTCCATTCGATTGGTGTTGAGAGGTTTTCTGCATGACGATTCCGCTTCTGTTGATGGATGACAGCCATGCGACTCTTCTCTTTCGTTGGTGTTGAGATGCTCTCTGCATAACGGTCCCTCGTTTGTGAGAGCATGACAGCGCTACTACCACTGCCTAGGATAGACTTCTGTACTTCCTGTTCTTGCACAGTCCGGAAAAAGTGAATTGGCTCTCGGGTTTGCCGTCTCTGATTGGACAAAAGAGCTTATGCGAGCACTTAGGTTCTGTTCAGCGATCAAAATGGCAAGGTCGTCCCGTACAACACCGGTACGCTGACCGATCTGACTAAGAAGTATAAATGGGCTAGGCTATGGGCTGCTCGTTCCCGTTATCGACTTTGTCTGTTCAGAAATCGTTGGCGAAGAAGGTATCCAATTGGAATGGCTATACGACGATATGAGATTATGGTTAGCTGAGAAGCGATTCTTAAAGTTTGATTGGCTATAGTAGGCTTCCGTTATACGCTTGGGTGTAGTTGACTGAGCCACAGCGTCATAGCTAATGGCCAAACCTGAAGCTTGTTGAGCACACGGCATTGAGGAAGCAATTTCGACCAAAGTTTAATGTCGGGGAGCCTGAGGATTGCATATGACAGAAGCATTGGCATCCGCTTCTCACATGACGATGCTGCTCGCACTCTTAATGTTGAGGCGGCTGGACCCCTCTTTTCTCCATATCTATCGCATCCATCTGGAAAGGAATGGAAGGTTGATGTTCGGTACGGCGCGGAAGATCCCAACACATAACTGGCTGCCGGCAGCATCCGCGGGATAGCCACGCGAGCGGTTGGCCCACAGCGTGCATGGAAAGGCCAGAATCTCACCAAGAGGCCAATGACGGGATTTCTGGGGCAAGGGCGGGTGAGATTTGTTGGCCGCGCAGCGTGCAGCGGCTGCATGGGCGGTAAACAGGAAGATCAGCCAGCTCAGTTCCCAGATCCGGGGAAGTCGCTGGAGTCGTTCACCGTCGCACGCAGACGTCCAGCGGGCGCACGCTCGTGACAGTTGCTTGTCCGGCCGGCGTCAACAAGCCAGCGGGCGGCTCCAGGTGCGGTGACCTGGGTGTGGAGAGCAGGCGCACCGACGTGGGCATTCCAATAGAAACGATCTTCTAGGGCTGGCGGCGATTGTTGCCGTGGACGGATAGGCGGATCCCACCTCTCTCCACCAGCGTGGCCGACCAGCCGTGCGCAGAGGCCGGCCGGGCCTCAGGTGGGCAGGGTTTGGATGGATACGGCGCACGTCAGCGGCCACCACCTCGGCCCTGACGATGGAAGGGCGCACTCGGGCGAGCTGGGCGAAGGGCTGCGATCGCGCACGGGTGTTTTCCTCCGGCGTCCGTCTCGCATGGCACCCCGGGGCGGCGGACGGCAGCACGGGAGCGGTGTCGCAGAGGCGCTGGTGCGGGGGTGCTCTCGTCATATGTGCCGTCACGAGCAGGCATGACTGGCGGAGAAGGGTTTTCACGAGGTTCGCGGCGTCGCAGAGTGTGGCAGCGCGCGCAGAGTCGCATCCGCCCTGGGCTTTCGTGTCCGTTTTTAGAGTGGCTAATCACGGCGCCCGCCAAGCTAGTGCGCCTGCCGGGGGGCGCTCAACCGCGCGGGAGCAGGCAGGAGCAGGCAGGCAGGAGCAGGCAGGCAGGAGCTCTCTCCCACTGCCTGCCTCACGTGCGGAGAAGCGAGATTGCGACCGCGTCGACCGGCGCTGCGCACGCACGATACGCACGATACTCCACGCAACCGGCAGCGCGATTGAATACCACGGCCACGTCCGCCAGTTGCGCGACAGCTGGGCAGCGATTGCGCAGATCGCAGTTTGCCGGGCGGGCCTCAGCCTCCAGCGGCGCGCTAGGCCCGCTGGGCCAGGACGTCTATCGCCGGCGAATCAAGGGCCCCTTGGCTGCGGCGGGCTCCTGCGGCGGGCTCTGTAGCGGCTGACGGCGTGCTAAAAGCGATGAGAGGCAGCGCTGAGGAAACGGGCGGCTCTGTACTTATCTGGCAGCTGTCTCACCTCGCTCGCACGCACGCACGCACACACTGCTCCCCGCCTAGCCACTCGCCGCCAGGACCCCCGTCCGCGCATATCGTTTAGCAGCACGCAAAATTGCCGGCATCCCGATCGAGTATAACGCCGTCGTCACGAAACAGGACGGCGCTTCTGGCCGACACTTCCAAGCATCGCGCCCAGCCTGCCGCTCTCGCCCTGCTCCTCCCGCTCCTCAGGCCCCAATCCGCGCAGCCTACGGTCCTGCAGCGACCAACACCTCGTCCGCCAGCCATCACCCGCCCGAGCGCAGCATACCGAGTCTCCTTTCTTCGTGTACATACCTAATTCTCGCGCCCCTTCATTCCATTCCACATGCTCATGCGACTCCACCGGCCGTGAGCTGCACCGACTTCTACCCCCGTAGCTGGCCCAATCCGCCTCTCTCCACGCCCGTCCGCAACCATGACCACCCGTAAGACCTCCTCCCCTGCTCTTGTGCCACTGCATCCGCTCATCACCCCTCCCCAGCTAACATAGCGACGCCCTCGTCCGTCGTGGCGAGCGACCCCGTCTCGTCGGCCATCGCATCGGCGACGTCGGACATCTCCTCCATCGTTTCCTCCGTCACGTCGTCCGTTGTTCCGTCGTCGTCGTCGGCGGTTAGTAGCACCTCTCCTTCTCTGTCCTCTTCGGCTGCTGCTGCTACAAGCAGTGCTCCCAGCAGTACTGCAAGCAGCGCAACAAGCAGCGATTCCTCCTCCTCCCTAGAACCTTCCTCATCAGAGGCGCAGACTTCCTCCGCTGTCCCGAGTTCGTCTGAGGCCACAACGAGCTCTTCGGCCCCTGCGACTACAGCTCAGTCCTCCACCACTACTTCGGCTCCCGCTTCTTCCACCACCGAGGCTGCAGCGACGACGAGCGCCTCTGCCGAATCTTCTGCCACCTCGGCATCATCCGAATCCTCGGAGTCCTCTTCGCAAACCACGACGAGATCCCCGAGCACGACTGTATACACATCCGTAGTTACGAAGTCTGCCAGCGGCACTGGTACTAACACTGGCCCTGTCGTCGTTACCGTCACCGCCACAAGCGTTTCCGACCCCTCTGGCACCTCTGGCAGCGACTCGGCTGCCGCGACCAGCTCCGAAGGTGCATCCCTCCAGTCCAGCAGCAATGGGTCTGATGACAGCGGTGGCCTCTCGACGGGTGGAAAGACGGCGGTTGCTGTTGTCGTTCCGGTAGTTGTCGTTGCTTTGCTCGTTGCGGCCGGCATCTTTTTCTGGAGGAAGCGCAAGCAAAGGAAGATTGCCGAGGAGGACCGGAGGAAGGAGGTCGAGGAGTATGGCTTCAACCCGAACCACGATCCCACGCTGCCGGCTGTCGGAGGCTTCGGCGGAGAACAGATGGCGGAGGATTCCAGCGGCTACCGTGGCTGGGGCAACACCACCACCGCGTCCACCAACCGCAAGGCTTCCACGACCATTTCCGGCGGATTGACTGCCTTCTCGGACACGGGCAGCCAGCCCGGAGGCTACCACAGCCCTGGCTCACCTACGAATCCCAGCAATGCGGATTCTGGAGATCCATTGATGCATCGCCGAGAGACGATGGATTCGGAAGGCATTGGAGCGCTGGGCGGAGCACCCGTCACCAACAAGCGCGCGTCGGACATTCACCGTGGGCCTTCCAACGCCTCGTCGTCCTACTCGGGCGCAGGGCGATCAGACAGCTCGGACAATGGTCACATGCAGATGAACAATCCGCAGGACTACTATGCCGACAACGGTTACTACCAAGCATACAATCCGCAATTCGATGGCCAACCCATCGTGCAGAATGTAGCGGCCAGACGGAACACGCGGATCGAGAACCCAGCGCACTACCCTCCGGCAGGCAACTCGGGCATTGCGCAAAACTTCTGATCTGGGATACCCTTTTTGTGTGATTTCTGTTCGTTCGTTGGTTCTTTCGCAACCATCTGTTTCTACTACCCAACCCCGTCGCGGGTTCACGGCGTTAACATTTGCTCACTATCTTGTTCGTGGGCTGGGATCGTTTTGTCAACTCCCAGCGTCGCTCGTCGTTGTGCATGAACTGCTACAGGTCCCGAACCATCATAAAAGGCGCATACCGCAGTCGTACACACCCTTCCACTTTGCTGTTCAGTTTTCAGGCGGAAATATCGATTGTACTCGCTACTCTTTGCTTTTTGGACTTTTCATCTCCCTTTTCTGTTGCTCGTTACCCATCATCTCTTTTTTTTTTGAACTACTACATCTTACCTAATGCTGCCGCCGACACATACGCCAAACACCGATTCATTCTCGCTTTTTTACAATCTTTACACCACACTATCGACAAACACAATCCACGCGCCCAGTTGGATTGGACATCTAGGCTGCTGGCCATTTGTACGAGTCGCTCTTCTACTGTCCTGACCGGGAACGAGTTGAAAGGGCTGCACGCGAGCGCGAGAACAGGGGAAGGGAGGAGCAGTTGTTTTATGGGCCGTTTTTGAATGAATGCAGGGGCGTGGAGGGGGAAATGTGAACGACGACTGAACAAAAATGGCCAAACCACATAGAGGAGCGAAAGCAAACATGAACAAGATCTATTTATTTGTTATTGCAAAACCACAAGCCCAACTCTTTACCGTTGTCTGTTGGTTTTTTTCCTTTTTCGATTGACGGCGTCCATTGAGGTATCTTTCTCTTTGCGTTGACTCTCTCGCGCTACTGCTCTCACTCACTCTCGTATGCTTTTCGCCGTGCAAACCTGGTAGTATGATGACAACGACGAACCCCACACAGACCGATGTCATCACACAAGCGATTGACGCAATCGCAATCGCCAGGCCAGGGTCTCTCGTCTCCTCACTTTTTTTTCCTTGGATCTTCCAACCGGTCAACATAGTTAATCACACACACACACAGTAAGGATCTCTCTCTCGCCTCACTCGCTTCCACCCGAAGGCGACGACCAGGGAAGTCGGTGCGAATAGCGAACATCTTGTTTTTTTCTTTCCCTTTCCCCCATGACATGCATTATTACCGTTTCCAAAAGTCTCACAACTTCAACAACCCGTGTCTTTGCGTACGTAAAAACCCGTGCCACACCCTGAAATACGAAAACAACCGGGTGACGTCAATCGAATGATGAGAAGCGTCTCGACTCTCGAGAGTCGAGAGTCGAGACGTGTCACCCTGGTTTATTTTTGGGGGGCTGTTGCGGACGTTTGCCTCGTTTGGGGTTGATTGGCATGGGACCGGGGTCTTGTGGGGAATGCCTCGCCCCCCCGTTGTGGGGAGGGATGGGCCCTGCTTGCTTTGTGTGTCGCAGCGTCATACCTATCTATCGTCGGGCGGGTCGTTTGGCCGAGACCTTTTTTTTTTTTTTTTTCGTTCTCTTCTTTCTGGTGATCGGGCCGGCGAAGGGGAGTCGAGTCGAAGGCAGGTCAAGTCGAGTCAGTTGGCGTTGGGTGGTTTTGCTCTCTCTCTCTCTCCGCAACTCTCTCGTTGATGCGCGGTTGCATGGCCTTTTTTCATATGGGAGCCACGCTTTCCTTGATTTCCTTTTTTCTCTTCTCCCCTTTCCTCATCAACGATCTTTCGATACCACAGTTGGTGGCAGCAGTCCTACGGCGCACACCTGCCTCCATATAATCTTTCCAGACGCCATCACTCCGCAGCTGCTCTTCTTCCTATACCTATATATTCCCATGACCATAACCTGCCTTTTTGCTCCCCAAACCGTCGTCAACAAGCTTTCCTATCTCTTTCCCCCCGCCCTCTTTCCCCGGCGCCCCAGGGCCCCCTTTGCACCAAACCAAAAACCAAAACAAAACCTTAAATCATGTCACAACAGCACCGCCACCGCCGGCGGCGGCCGGCGGAGGGAGCGGGTGATGAGGATGAGGACGATAGGGCGCGGGAGACGGGGCGGTGCTGCGTGACGACGACGACGACGACGACGACGACGATAATGACGGCGGCGACCCCCTCCGCCTTCGGATCGGCGATAAAGTCTTCGTCAAACTCCATCACGGGTACAAGACCCTGGGACACGCGAATAGAATGTTCTCTTTCCAGAGGGTGGGTCCTTTTCCCATCAAAGCCAAAGTCGGAAATCCACCCCGTAATCTCCATCGCACACCTCGAGCCGGCCCCAAGGGATCCTGATCCCTACGGTCGGAACGCCTATCCAGAGCCCGGTCCCGTCGCGGAATGGGACGAAGAGGACCCTCCTTACGAAATCTCAACCCTCCTTGACCGTCGCGAGGCGCAGATACATGGTAAGACGGTCCGGAAGTACTTGGTATAGTAGAAGGGCTGGGGCCCTGCCTATAACTGTTGGCTCACGGAAGAGGCTCTGTATGGTGCGAAGGAACTCGTTGTGGAATACGACGAGAAGCACCTACGGTAGGCGGCTTAGACCTCGCGCAGGAGGAGAGGCCGCTCTGACTGACATTATCCTCGACAAGCCCCCCATTTGGTAAGGGAGACCCGGAATGACTGGTGAGAGCCATTTCCAGGAAGGTGATCCAATTAGTATCCATAGCCACGTCTCTCTTTCCTGTTCGCTTCCTTTTGTTTTCCCTTTGTATCCCGGCGGGACGTGTCTTTTCCATTCTGTCTCCCATGTTCCAGACGTTTGCTTCTGGCGTCTTTGCCTGTATTCCCTGCATGACCGGCGTGCAACGACCGCCACAAACCACCCCCCCTTCCACTAAGCCCTCCAAAACACCCTCCCCCTTCACTACCTGACGAAACGCAGTGAGTAACGCCGAGCACGGCTCTTCCAACGATACTGGTACGGGTAGTCTCATGTAGCTGTAGTACGGCTCTTGCACTCGCATCAGGAGCAGAGAGGGGATGTGTGGGCTTACCATAGCAGCAGGGTACAACTAACGCTCGATGAATGAATGCTTCAGCTCCGCATGGCATTCGTATGACAGATTTCATGTGGAGCGTTGAGACCAAGTGACGCGTCTCAGACGCCGCTCGCTCTAGAGGGACTCAAGTGGCATTTTTAGCACAAGAGGACGGCCTCGAGATGGTCTGGAGCCAATGATAGAACAAGCAAACATGGTAACGAATGCATCGCGCCTTAAGCATTGCGAGTCATACGTGCTATCGTCCAACTTTAAGCGGTGATAACTTATAACACCTAGGAAAACAAGAAGAAAGGGATAACAAGGGGACAAACAAGAAGGAACATCCAATCTAATGCGTTCTTTGGGGGAATATGAGAGAGCCGCCTACCATACCGCCAATGCAAGTCCTTGTCTCACCACAAATGCATAAATCATGACCCAGCCGGGAAGAGAGAAGAAGAGAGAGAGAAGTAATAGGGTAAGACGGTGGGAAAGGTATGATTTTTGTGCCCGACGTTAACGCAAGCTCAAGAGAGAAGCAGGAGAAAGAAGGAAACCAACCAAAGCAAGAAACAGATAAGAATGACCTTCTATATCCTCGGATGTACTAAATGACTACAGAAAGCCTTCTCCCAAAACATGCGTCCCTTGAAACAACTCTTGGAAGACTTTCTATCCTAGATATCGATGGTTTCGTTGAAGTGGAGGACGCCTTCACGGTTAAAGTACCCATCAATGCGATCGGATGAAGGCTGGTCCGGCAAGGATGATTGCTGTGTGGACAGATCCGTGATGAGAACGAGACCGGCTGTCTTTACCGACTCGATGAGTGCAGGCGCAAGATTCTGTTTTTTGATCTGTAAGCGCTAGATAAATCAAGGCAAAATGCATGATACATACCAACAAGCGTGAGCTGCAAATCAGACCCATCAAGTTGTTGTTCTGCGCCACCTGCACAGCCTCCTTCACCGAGATTGTTGTGCGGCCGCTGCTGTGCACCTTCTGCCGGTCGGCTGCAGCTTCGATCGGGTCTGCGCCAAGCTCGTTCCCGAGAAGGACGGGGTCTATCGGCACATTAGCGTTGGTCAATCTTTCTGGACGGAGCATTACGAACAGTTGGGCTGCTTCCAGTTCAATGCCGTACACATGTCCGCGTTGAAACTGGAGAAAACAATCGACCTCGCTGCCGCTCCGGCTTGCTCGCGCAGATTACGAGCGTCATGGAACACAATGTTCAAAAGCGTGTCTGCGAAAGTATTGATGTTCGGCGTGGGCCCGAGCCTCAGTGTCTCTTCCTCGACGCGATTGGGATACAGTATGTGTAGCTCGATGCGAACATCGACGGGCAAGCGGTTGATGGCGTCCTTCAAACTGACGTATGAGTTTGCGAGAATCTGATGAATGGTCGGAACTATAGGCTGTTAGATGGCCAGATTGTGAGCAGAGTGCCGAGCGCTTACTGTCATGGGCTGGAGTGCTCGCCAAAGCAGCCAGCGCAGACTCTCCACCGCCGTTCTCGGCGCCGATATAGAGGAACTCTTCAGACGTCAAACGCGAGACGGGTATGCCAAGCCTGCCATACTTCACCTTCCATTGCGGGCACAGGACTGGCACACCGTCGCAGGTCATCTGTACGAAGAGCCTCACGTAGTCGCCTGACAAACTGGATCCGGTAATCAGAGCGCTTGGTGACTCGTCGAGCTGGCTGGTAGCTTTCCAGTACGTGGCAAAGTGAGTGATCTCTAGCGGGGGCCCTGGGAAGGGAGTGACAATGTTGAACTGGAATTTGATACGGCCGATTGTCCGTAGTCTTGGGTCAAATAGACCGAGATTACAGAAACCTGAGCTGGATTCCCTGTTTCTAAAGACCGTGGACGAAGCTTCAGTTCTAGCGATGACCTTGGCTCCGAAGGTTGGGTAGACATCGAAATCGATGCTGAAAATGTCGAGATTGTCGACCTGGAAGGAGATGACCTTGTTTTCTTCTGACATCGGGAGTGTGATGTTTCGCGGGATCAAATCCGAGGATTTCGATGCGATGGTCAGGCGCGCAGCAGGATATTTGCTGTCCTCATAGAACCGTATAGGCTCTGAATCCAAAGCGCCGAAGTTGATGACGACAAAGGTCTTGTTCTCAAGGAAGTTGTGGCCGTATCTCCTGATGGGGATGATGGGAGGAGGCAGAGATAGATCGGGAATCCCATCCACTTCCATTGCCATAGGTTGTGGAGTGCTGGATGGCGGAGGACCAGCAGAGAGCATCGGAGGCTCCGGTACAGCTGGGGGCGGCATTGGAGCATCCTGGGAAACAGTCGCCAGTAGTTTCATGCATTCCAGATGGCCTTCCCACGTAGCATAGTACATTACTGTGAGGCCCTTTTCATCCTTGACATGCACGCTGACGCCACAGTCCAAAAGTGTTTTCAAACAAACCACATGCCCCTCGCTTGCTGCATGGAACAACGGTGTCCACTGGTAAAGTTTGTCAGGCTGGTCCAGGTTTACCCCGTAATCTCTAAGTAGCAAGCATATGCGCGGGTTCTTGCCGGACCGTGCCACCAGATGTTGGGGATACAAGCCCTCGGCATCAGGCAGAATCTGCGGATTCGCCTGCAACAGAAGCTCGACTATGGGCTGCAGTCCATGTTGGCAGGCAAGATTGAGGGGAATGTGATCCGACTCTCCGGTAGGATCGATTCGGGCATTATGTTGGAGCAAGCTCTGGACGCAAGAAAGGTGGTTGTGGACAATGCTGTGGATTAAAGGCGTGAAGCCATCGTGATCCTTGAAATCGACCGTATCTGGCGCCGTGGTGACAAGGTCTTGGATCATGCCGACATGGCCGTGCATGCAGGCGTAATGGAGAGGAATCCTGCCGTACACGTCGGATGCCCTGACATCGGCATTGCCTCCAAGCCCGATCTTCAGGACTAGCGACCGACCCGAGATGGCCGCCTTATGCAGGCAATTCCTTGCGTTGACATCGTCGCCTTGATCAAGATCAACGAGGTTGGTGTCAAGCATGACCTTCAAGGCACTCTCCGGCGCATCGTAGGCGGTAGCAAGGAATGCCTTGGTGATGCGATCTCTTGCATCGGGCAAGACAACAACGCGGCTGATCCACTCCTCGACACCTGAAATATTGCCAGATGTGATGGTCTGCAGGATTTGAGGATCGGCATCGGTGTCGGCATCATGTAACCTGTTGGGGAACTCGGAAGGTACCGATGTGGTGTACTGCATCTGCTCACCCTCGGCCCAGGCGGCGAAGTCCAGGAGGCTGGTGGTCGCCTGGTCGGAGAGATCGCTGATGACCTCTCTGTTGAAACATGGCTGCACCTCAACAGCGCGCGAGATGTAAAGCTCTTTCGTACGGGACTTGGCTGAGTTAGTCTAGTGAGAAGGGAAAAGAATGTGAGAGCGAACCTTTGATGTTTTGTCCCACTACAAAGCGGTTAGTAAAGTCTTGATAGTGATGACGCGGCCCATCGAAATTGCATCAGCCGGACGCAGAGGAGAGGGCTCGCACCTTCTTGAGGATTTTGGAGAAGGCAGTGGCGTTGATTTCGACGAACTGCTGCAGCTTGTTGAGATCATTGCTGAAAAGACGGAAGGCCTCCTCCAGGATGACGTATTTGGAGGAGAGCTTGGAGATGGGGATGGGCTGCGACTGGAGCGACCGCTTCTTCTCCAGCAGGGTGCTCAGACGCAACTTCAACTCGGCTTCCTTCTGCAGGTAAAGCTTGTTGACCTTTTCAAGCTCTCGCTCAAGCCGAAAGAAGAAAGTGGCCTTGTTGGCCTGGAGAGAGGTCTGCGGATCACCCTGACTAGGCTCGTTTTGGGCATAGATCACAGGAGTGGCGCTCAACTTCTTGATGAGCTGGAGAGCAGGTCAGATGGCGAAGAGGGCAGGCGGGTGGACGGGCGGAACAAACCTTCTTGAGGGCCTTGTAATCGACAAAGCTCGCGGCGTACTCGGGAAAGTCGAGCTGTCGCTTCTGGATGTGCTTGCCGAACTTCCTGGACAGGGCAGCGAATCAGCGCCATGCCGCATCGGGGCAGATACGGGATCGATGGTAGTCGGCAGCGGTCGTGCGTGGGCGGAGAGGACGACGACTCACATGGTGCACGAAGATCAGGCTGGAATGTGCGTGCTCGTCAGGACTGGGCGGAGATGGCGCCGCGGCCGGTCACGGCCACGGAGAAGAGAGCTGGCGGAGACGCGGAGCTCTCTCACAGCAGCGATGCGGAACCGAAGGGCGTCTGGCGGGCCGGTGCCGTGGTCAGAACCTAGGGAGCTGGCGGCTGCAAAGTCGAAATGGGAAGACGTCCAGCTGAGTCTTTAGGCGGGCTACGGCGTGGCGGGGCTGCACAGCAATTGGACGGCGACGGCGAGGCGCATGTGAGAGTCACGCGGCGGAGGCAGAAATCAAACAGCGGTGGTTTGCAGCAGGAGCGTTGGAGCACGCACCTGTCGGCTGGCGTTCTGAGGGCAGCGACGCCTCGCGCCGGTGTTGCAGTCAGCCAATGGCCGCTGCCGCTTGAGAACGTGGCCAAGTCTGCGCTGCGCTATGCCCAAACTGTCACCCCTACGGCAGCCCAGAGCCACCCGTTGGACAAACACCAGACCCGTCTTCTCGCGAAGCGCCCGTCCGCGAGCCCACGCCCGCGCCCCGCTGCAGAAAAAAACGCACCCGCCTACTGCGCCATGACGTCATGTCACATGTGTCCCTACCCGGACCGCTCTGCTGGGACCCGCCTTGCCGTCAACACCTCCGTCTTCACGCCGCACAACTCAATTTTTATATGAGAGTCTGAACTGCCATCCAGAGAGCTACACAAGCTATTCTATACGGACCCCCCACCTTGAGTCTCGAAAGCCTCTCATCTGTGATTTTTTTTGGGACTATTCCCCCACATGCTCTTCCACAAGCTTCTTCAACTCAGCCGACTACCTCTCCCCACCGCTGCCTGTTTCTGCTTTGGTCTGCTCGAAACTTCTGTGAAGACAACAAATGAGAGCTGGTATCCTTCCTTCGCTTGCAAACCCGAAAACAATCCTGGACTCCAACGCTGCAACCAGGCGTCGAGAAGATGCTCGCTCATAGCCCGTAAGCGTCCCACCCATCAAGATCCACACTGCCCCGCCGGACCTTGGTCCCATTCGACGTGCTCTCTGATCGGTCAAACTGTGTTCGGACGGCGGCGTCCGTACCCAGCTCTTGGTCATGTCACAGCTCATCGTCCTCCAGCTCCGACGGCTTCAGCAGACCACCCACCTTCATCGCACGCTCGCGCTCCTGGTCCTTGGCAGCCTTGGCCGCTTGCTCGCGTTCTTCCGCGAAGAGCTCCGCGTTGTCTCCAGAGAACTCCTTCAGCGAGATAAGGAAGTCACGGAGAATGAGCTTGAACCGGTTCAGGTCCGAGTTGGTCGCAAGCAGCCCATCGATGAAGTTCGAGATTTGCAGCCTGGCTACGGTCAGCGTCGCTACACCATCGAGCATAGGCTTTCACTTACGTCTGCAGGTTGGGGAAGGCGTTGGCGAGGAGGTTTCCGGTGAAGTTCTTGAGGAAGTCCTGGTTCGAAGTGCCAGCAGGAGCCATCTCCGGAGTGTAGATTGGCCCGCTGATCTTGCCCGACTCAACGAGCCAGAACATCCTGGCAAGCAGCGACGACTGGTGCTTGAAGCCAGCCTTGTGGTCGTTGTCCGTGAGCACGAAAAACACATCTTGCAAGATCGTCGTGTAGAAACTCTGGAAGAAGGTATTGCACGTCACCGGGTCCGTCTCCGACATGTTGGAGATGAGTTCAAAGCACATGCTGAGACCAGCACCCTCAACCTCACGGTTGTCGTGCTTACTCGCCCACATGCATGAGTCGATGACGAACTTGAACGAGCGCGCATCGAGTTTGAGGAGGGCCGGGAAGCAACGGAGGTTGATGGTGCGGAGAAGCTTGAAGAACTCGACGCGGTGGTCAGGGTACTCTGAGAAATCCTTGTTAATCATGTCCAGGGTGCATTCAAAGACGGCGTCCATGATGTTCATGATTTGATCCTCCATCAAGCTCTGTTTACTGTTAGCAGGGCATCCCTTACGCAAAAGGGAAATGCAAATACAAATGTTTGCATGAACCGGCTGAGATTGGGTCTCCAACGTACATGTAGCTTGTTGATGATGGTGGTCATCACGTTCAGCACCTCGGCTTCACGGGCATCAGGTACGTTGCGCTTGTAGTCGAGGAGCACGGCCTCCAACAAGCCGGGGACCAACGTGTTATGAACCATCTCCAGATCATCTGCTCTCTCGACATACGTGTTGATGAGCTTCAAGATCTCCTTCTTGACGGTACGAAGACCGCGGACCTTGGGCATCTTGGTTGCAATGTTGCCGTCACGCTGCACACCCTCGTCGATCAGGCCACTGGCTGCGCGGAACATGGTGAGCATATCCAAATAGATCCGGCCAATCTGAGGATAAAAGTAGCTGCCAATTGAAGTGCAAGCAGCGACATTCGTCTTCATGATGTTGCCAATGATCTTGATGGTCTCGCCGTCCTGGAGAATGCTCGGATCGGTGTTTGCTGACTGGATGATGGAGTCCCATGCAGCGTTGGGAAGAGACATAAGCTCTTGAATGAGACGCTCTTGGATGCTCTTCTGGCCTTGCGCACTGATCATGTAACCGCAGGCCTCGTAAAACGTGTGGATTTGCTGAGGCGAGAGATCCATGGTGATCTTGCGGAGGTTACGGACAATCTCATCAATGAAGGGCTCCGTCTCTCCAGGCTGTAGAGCCACAAAGTGACGCCTACACTTGTTGGCGATCTTGATGAAAGTATCACAAGCCATGTCCTGGACACCTGCGATGGGTTAGCTGTAGCTTTCGAGGGGGGTGGTTTCCGGACGTACCCTCGTGAGTCTCGTGCATGAACTCGAACAGCTTGTTGACGACAGTCTTCAGGAATTTCCAGTGCGCCTTCAGGAATCTGGGGTATTGGCCGACAATGTACATGATGTTAGATGCGACAACAGCCTTGTTGTCCTTGCCGCGCTTCATTTCCG
The DNA here is from genome assembly GCF_001883845.1 of Diplodia corticola. Taxonomy (NCBI): domain Eukaryota; kingdom Fungi; phylum Ascomycota; class Dothideomycetes; order Botryosphaeriales; family Botryosphaeriaceae; genus Diplodia; species Diplodia corticola. The sequence goes on from NW_017971590.1 coordinate 14,234, forward strand.
TCAGGCCGAGCAGATCCTTGATGACAGTAACCAAGAATCTCTTCTCAGTTTCCTCGTTCATTGCACCAGAAATCGATCCAATGGCCCAACAGAGAGTGTTGCAGTTAGCCCAAGACCATTCCGAGCCATCGACTTGTCGGGCGAGCTTCTCGGACATGATCTGCTCAGTATCGTTGACGTCCAGATGCGTCAAAAACACCAAGCACTCCCTCGTCGACTTGTAGAGTTGGATGGTGTCACTCTCCTTGACGAATTCGCGGACGATTTCACCCTCATCGTTCTCCACAATCAAAACTTCCTCGGGCCTGACCATCTTCTCGATCATGACCTGGCGCAAGTTGGAGAGCACTTCGGCGTACTTGTGCTTACGCAGTGGGTAGTTGGCAAGAATGGCAGGGTCCCGCGCACCGCCGTTCGCCATGCTGCCGAGGCCCATGTTGATGAGTGGGTTGATATCGCCGATCGGGAGCTGCTGCATCTCATCGTACAGTTCCGAAACAAGCTTCGTCCAGTACTCCAAGCAAATCTTAAAAATCTCGCGATCCTCAATCTGGCTGATACGGATGAGGTAGAAATGGCCGTGAATCAGGAAATCGCGGTTCGGCAGATTCTCAATAATGCTCAGATGCATCGAGAAGTAGTTACACAGGAACAAGGCCAGGTTCTGAACAAATTCCTGGTCTCTGCTGTTGCTCTGCGCGTAAGTGCTCTTCAGGTCCATCGAAAGCGGAATGATCTTGGAAATTTCGGTGAGCGTCTCAGTGAACATTTGGACAAGCTTCTCGTTGTATGCCGGCTCAGTGTGCAGGCCCGCGATTTCGGTCAAGCACTTGAGCGTAATGTTACGGAACTCGGGAACCTCCAAAAACCGGCTGCGAAGGGTCTCGATAAGGCTGATGCCGCTAGGGGGAGTCTCGAAAATGTAGCCAAGCGGAATCCAATTGAGGAAACGCAATAGAGTCTCCAGGGTGGCTTTGATCAGGGAAGCCTGCTCGGCGGTCCTCAAGACTTCAGAACAGAGCTGATAGATGGAAGTGAACTCGTCGCACATGCTCTGTTTGAGCTCCTTCGTTTTGGAGGAAGTCATCTGGTCGGCCGAGTAGTCGAAGACCTCTTCCGACAGTAGCCTAAGAATGACCATGTTGTTTTCGCAGATGGGAAGGCTGCTGTGGCAGGAGGAAATGATCTCGTTGATGAAGGTGGGCCAGTTGTGGGGCCATTCCTGCTTCAGGATGGAGACGAGAACGAGGTTCAGCTTGTTGAGGAGGGTGCGCTGGTTCCTGAGGCTCTCCTCGGTGCTGGAGGTTTGGATGATGAAGTTGACGACGAAGTTGCGGATACCTACACGCCGTTAGGATATTCAAGAGTGGCCGCAGCCCACAGCCTTCATACCTTGACATTGGTCTCTGGGAAGAACCTTCCACCTCGTCATGATCACATTGTCCAGGACTTGCAGGCCCAGGTCTACCCCAACAGTCAGCTTCGCTGTTGTTCCAACACGGGGCCGGGATACTTGCACTTGGTCTGCGGATACTGGGCATCTTGTAATATCTTATCGACCAGCAGCCATGCGTCGGGGTTCTCTTTGAACTAGGGCCAAATTTGTCAGCGCCATCGAGGCTGTGGTGAGGGGTATGCGGCCGTACCTGGTTCAGCGAGGCTTGCGCTTGTTTTTGCTGTAAAGCAGAGAGTGTCAGCACATGCGAGTCGGAGGCAGAGTTGCACGCGTAGAAGCACGTACGGTGTCGCCTCGACCCTCATAAAAGGCGCGGACGGTCGCGTCCAGCTCCTCGATTGACATGGACATCTTGAGAGCTGGACTGAGAAGATGCGGCTCGATTTAGAGCGGGAACGACGGGGCGGGGTGTGTGGAAGGGCGCGCGCTCAATGCCGAGGCGGGGTGGGCATGCGCGAGGGTGAGGTTGAGGTAGGTTTGCTCGGCGCGGGACGTAACGCGATGGGATGGCGGGGCAGGGTTGGGCGCGCGGGCGCAGGCAGGCTGAAGGAACCGCTCAGCGCGTGGAAAATTGGGGCAGCGACGGGCGCAGGCGGTGCTCGGGGGAGAGAGAAGGTAGACGCCTCGACGTGGCAAAGTCGAGAGGCAGATGCACGCGAAAAGGTGACGGCGGATAAGAAGGACGTGCAGCAGCGGCGCCTCTGGTTCACGACGCGGCGGGACAGCAACCCCGGTTTGAGGATTATCCGGGTGCCGGCGGCTGCCAGCTGAGCTACAGGATTTGCTGGAAAGCTCCACTCCTCATCGCAGTCTTCTCACTTGCTTCATCTCTCCGCCCCTGCTCCCACAGAAACCCCGAGCGCTGTCCGCCCGCCCGTCCGCCCGCACCGGCCCTGATATACTGCACTGCGGGTATCTCGACTGCGGCGGATGCGACACGTCCCTTCCAGCGCCGCCCCGCGCGGAATGCAAGTCTGGCGGTGGCACGCTGGCGGCGCGGGGTATGCCCCATTCGAAGCGCTGGCAGGCTGGACCGCGCTGCTGTTTGTATGCTCCTTTGTTCTCTGTAGTTTCTATCACAGCAACCGACTCAGGCCACCGTCACTGTGCCACACCCAAAATTATCATGAGACTTCGGAAGCACCCGCATCGCACCCGTGTCCGCAGCTCCCGGGTTCTCATGCAGCATCCCTCAACCTCCAGGCCGTGCAGCGACAGAAACGCGGGTTCGTGATGGTATCATGGTGTTGTCTCTATCCAGCATTTCTTAGGGTTCCGCGGGGAACGACGTGGCTTGCGCTTGCATCCAATGCGGCAAAGAACTCCCTTGAATGCTGAGTTTACCACCTGCGGGCTATTGACGTGGCGCCGAGTAGTCGGGATGGTCTCCATTGGCGGATACATGCATGTGCATAACCCTCAGCTTTACCCTGCACAACTCCTGTCGTGCACCAATCTCGTTTCCTGAGTCTGATTGTGCTATTTTCAGTTGATGGATTTCTCTTCATTCTGCACACCAAGCCCTTGGCTGGGGAATTGACTCTGAGATGGTATCACGACGTGCATTCTAAGTCAGCAGCGATTGAACAGGCGCTGCCGCTGAGCAAAGTCAAAGCGTGTTTCATCACCCGATGCATCGGCGTCTGAGATAGCTTGTTTCGGCAGCCAACGAAGTACACGATAGCGTAGGAATGGGCGCTGCCGCAGCAAGGACTTCCGTGGCGTCCCCGCGCTTGGTAATAGCGGGCCGCCACCGCCTCGCTCGGTGTCAAAATAGCTGAAGAACTCATGGCACGTGGGCATGGTGAAAGGCCTGCTGGCGACCATCCAGCCTGCCAGCTGTTCTAGCGTGTTCGAGCGCGCGGTCTAGCAGATTAGTTAGCAGGTCGTCGGGCAGATGCAGGGAGAAGGAAGTATCCAAGCGCGATCGCTTGTGCTCGAGAGATCGGGGGCGTGCGCGCCCTTCCAGCTTCAATTCAAGGGTCTTCGCGCGCGAGAGTCAGCGCCCGCGCCTGGAACAAAGGGCCAGAATGAATCGCCTGGCGTTTCGAGAGCCGCTGCCGGGCGGCAGGCAGGCAGCAGGCCGTTGATGCAGTGCATATCAACTTACTAGGAAAGGCGGTATGACGTCGGCAGCCGCAGTTGGGCAGAGATGGAAGCTTCCCTTAGCCAAGCGCGCTAAAGCAGCGCAGCGCATGCACGCCCGTCACCTCACTCCCGCCCCAGACAAGCAAATCATCACGGGACAACGAAGCCGTACATATACAACGCGCACCCTCGCCAACGCCCTCCAATAGCAGGCGCGTTTCTGTCGCATCCACGGTCCGCCCACCACTCGCGAATTCCCACGCCCTCTGGTCTTTTCGCTTCCAGCGCCTCTTTCACACGCCGCAACCGCCCCCTCCTGTGCGCTCCCGTCTACCGCCCACCTCCCACACCACCCACCATGGCCAACACCCCTGTTCCGTCTGCGCTGCGTACCGCCGAGGCCTCAGCCTCAAACGGCTCCATCGTCACCACCGAGTCCGGGCAGTCGCCCTTGAGCCTCCCGTCAGGCACCCTGCGCCTGCGCGCCGAGCCCGTGCAGCGCCGCCACATCCAATGGGCCGAGGACGTCGTTGACAACGAGGGAATGGGCAAGAAGTCGTCGAAAGGTACGCGCGAGAGCTCCCCGGCCCTTTGGCGTCGGTATCACCGCGTGTGTGGTCACAGGGCTGACAATGATTACACAGTGTGCTGCATCTACCACAAGCAACGCGAGTTCGGCGAATCCTCCGACGAGTCCTCGTCCGATGACTCCTCTTCCGATGAGGACTCGGACAGCGAGCCCGACAACAGCTCCGCGCGCCCCACCAACAGCCGCGGTCGCGCCCACAACCACCGTGGCAATGGCGGGAATGGCCCGAAGAAGGCACGGAAGAGGAGCCCCAACGCTTACGAGAAGATGCCCAACTACAACAAGAACAAGAGCGGGGACGACAAATAGGTCCGGTCGGCACTACTAAACGGTGTTTGGGGTTTATGACTGAATGATTTTGCATTTCTTTGCGGGGCGTTGGGGCTACTATATTCGCATCAAGCGACGGTGTTCGGGTCTTACTATCGTTTCAAGTCTCTGGTTGGAGGCAAAAGTAAGCAAGAAATTGGGTCACAAGCTGGCATTTCGGCGGCTCTCGCATCGCACATGGACATGGCTCATCGTGGTCTAGGATAGACTAGATGCAGTTGAACGGCTCGCCAGAGCGCCGTTTCTCCCTATTCTTTTCATCGGCATTCCCGAATGTTGTCTTGTACCTTTTTTTTTTTCGGTTTTCAGGAGCGGTTGGGCTCAATAACCTCCCTTTGCAATCGCTCGAAGAAATGCCAAGTTTCGTTCGTTATCAATTTGTGTGACCCTTCTCAAACTGCCAGTTCCAGGGCATCGTCATCAAGCGCGTACTGCCTTGTTCACTGTCAAATTGTCACGGACCCAGGCGCAGAAGAATTCTCCGATTGGTCTGCAAAACTAACTAGAGGGCACATTTCTGGTTCAGGAATAGCAGCTTTTCTCAGCATCGTATATAAAGCATGCTCTGACGGACTTCTGCATACGAACCGGATCTCTACTCCTTATATTGAAAGAGCGCAGACTAGCCAGGGCAATGTGTTGGACATCACCATCACGTATATTCAATCACGTTGAGGATGATCGTCATTATCAACCCAACAGGGTCATACCTATTCAGCAACGTGTTATCATGGACAATACCCTTGTTGGGTACCCCTTTCTTCGTTCATCCATATAAATACCATGTACGGACGTAGTAGCAGCGTTTAATAGATCATCCAGTCGAATAGCTTCTTTCTGCACACGGCTGTGATCACCGACTGACACATTGTCACTGATTCTGACAGATACTTAAACGTTGACTAGTCATGTATGCGAAGGAGGCTGAACCGGACCTCATACTTTGTCTGGGATAGCCAACCATACGCTGCGCTCTCAATCGTGTGTTTTCTTCAGCCGTCGACATGGTAACCTAAGCGACTCAAGCTATTGGCCATGCCATGACCCCGTCCATGATAGCGCAGTGGAACACGTTATTCCAAGCAGCAATCGCAACCTCGTCGAATGACGAATATATAATATAATGCAAGCGCGGTATATTCTGCTGGCTTTCCTGGACGCGGACGAAAGGAACAAGTGGTAGCCTGGGTATCAACATGGCCAAGTGGGTCAGACAAGGAGTCATAGCTTCTCTGCGAAAGGCCTGAGGCTAGGTGACTTTCCTTCCGCGTGCTCAAGGGGAACAACGCATGCAAGAGGCACGGCCAATGGGAAGGCGCGCTGGCTTCGCGGTGACTAGTCAGCAGGGCGCGATGCCGGTTCGGTCGGTTCGGAGGAGATCAAACGCAGGGTATCCCAACAGAAAGGCATGGGGAGCTCAGTGGCAGCGGCCGGGCTGTTCACCGCGAGGAGCCAGTGCGCGCAGCTGAGCGTGGGCACGTGGTGCCCCGAATTGCTCCGCGACGGCTTGCCGACGCGGACTTGGGCCGGCCGGCCCCAAGCTCCTCTCTTTTGTTTTCGCGATTTCCCCCCAGCGCAACACCATCCCCCAAGCACATCATCGGTACGACTGCATCGCTCCATCTCACCGCGCCTGCTCGCTGACCCGCCGATCCAGTTTTCATCCTCTTCTCCGCCGCATCACCGCCATCATGTCCGTCCCCGCCTTCAGCGACATTCCCAAGTCGGCCAACGACGTACGTTTGCATGCCGCCGCATCCTCGCGCAATTGCTCCTGCTCGCCCGCCTGCCAATGCTGACCCTGCCTGCCGCAGCTCCTGAACAAGGACTTCTACCACGCCGCCGCTGGTGAGCTTGCGACGCGCACTCCCGTACGGACCCAGTCACTGACTTACCCCGATAGCGGTCCTTGAGGTCAAGCTCAAGTCCCCCAACGGCGTCGCCGTCACCACCAAGGGCACTTCTGCCCACGATGGCCCCATCAACGGCTCCGTAAGTCTCGCAGCACTCCCGCGCGCTTTGGAGTGACCGCTGATCGCATCTGCGCGCAAAACAGGTCGAGGGCAAGAAGGCTCTCTCTAACGGTATATCTATCCAACACCTATCTTTAATTGCACCATTCAGAAAGAAGAACGGCTTCAACGGCTTCTTCACGTTCTCGGGGGTGCCGGGTCCACCAGGGGCCCATGGATTCGAACTACTGGGGCTAATGCGTATCTCGACGAAAACAGGCATCACCGTCACGGAGTCTTGGAACACCGCCAACGTTTTGAACACCAAGGTTGAGCTGGACAACACCTTCACCAAGGGCCTGAAGGCGGAGCTCTCCTCGGTCTTCGCGCCCAGCTCGGGCAACAAGGGCCAGAAGCTCAACCTGACCTTCAAGCAACCCGCCTTCCAGACCCGCGCCTTCTTCGACTACTCGGCCGCCGGCAACTTGACCGCCATCGTCGACGGTGTTGTTGGCCACGAGGGCTTCCTCGTTGGTGGTGAGGCTGGCTATGACGTGCAGAAGGCTGCCATCACCCGCTACTCGGCCGCCGTCGGTTACCAGACCCCCCTTTACAGCGCTGCCATCACCGCCACCAACAACCTGAACGTTTTCACTGCCTCCTACTACCAGAAGGTCAACGCCGCCGTCGAGACTGGCGCCAAGGCTTCCTGGGACGCCAAGTCCGGTTCCGCCGTCGGCATTGAGCTTGCTAGCAAGTACAAGCTCGACCCCCTGTCCTTCGCCAAGGTGAGTGCTCTGCGGGAGCGCAATCTCAAGAACAATTAGGGGGAAAGGGTAGCATGGCTGATACAATTTGCTCCGAAAACAGGCCAAGATCAACGACCGCGGCATTGCTTCCCTTGCCTACAACACCAAGATCAACCAGGGCTTCACCTTCGGCATCGGCGCCTCCCTCGATGCCCAGAAGCTCAACGAGGCCGGCCACAAGGTAAATCACCTACTTTCCCCTCCTGAAATACAATACGTAAACCGAGGATGAGCATGCGCTAACAAATCACTTCCAGGTTGGCGCTTCCTTCACCTTCGAGGGTTAGACGAGACGAAAAGCGGTTTGCGGATGGAGACATAGGACTAGGGGACGGAAAGATGGATACTTTTGATTTTCCCTGTAGCTTTAGCTTTTCCTCTCTTCGTTGGTGAGGCCCTGTAACGCTAGAGCATTCTTGAGTACTCAAAGAAGATACACAATTAAGAAAACGTGCATACATTAACAAAACGTTCGTCCGCATTGCTCCCGATCTCAATGATCAATGTACAATGCCAAGCAGCAAAACCAGAGGGAATCGTACCAATTACCGATCTATTGCCCATGAAATAAAAACAAAAGGAGCTTCGCCACGCATTGCCTATGCCCTGTAATTCCAAGTATCCAAAAAGACCCAAGCCTCCTGTCACCAATTCGCCGCGCCCACGGATCTCTTTCTCTCTCTCCCTCTAGACCAGACCCATGAAACTCCCACCACTTTACTTCACTTCAACCTCAACCCAGCTCGCCCACCTCACCTCCCAGCCACCGCCACCCCCGGCCCGCCGCCCATCTTCTCCTTCTCCTTCCTGTTGTGATGAAACCAGCTCGGTATGCTCGCCACAAACGCAATCGCCCCGCCCACCACGAAGAAGTTGATCAGCAGGCTCCACGGCCCCCCGCCGTTCTTCATCTCGTCCGTCGTCTCCCCCCGCGCCCGCGCCCGCCGGCTCAGCCGCGCCGATATCCCCTCCTGCGTCCGCCGGTGCGCCACCCGGTCCCAGTGCGGCAGCGCCGCGTCGTCGCCGCGGGTCGCCTGCCCGGGACCGAAACCGCCGCCGAAGCCGCCGCCGCTGCCGAACGCCCCCGCCGTGTATGAGGATGATGATGAAGTGTGCTCCCCCGACTCGCCGGCGTAGTTGTGGTGGTCCGTCGTGTCGGAGTACGGGTTGTTGCGGCTGTTGCTGCTGCCGTCGTAGCCGCCCGCGGCGGAGCGCTTCGCCGCGTGCGCGCCCCACGCGCCGTTGCGGTAGAAGGACGGCGGCGGCCCGCGGAACTGCGTGCGCCGCCGGCTCAGGCCCGAGGCCGGGCGCGAGCCCGCGGGGCCGGCGTACGCGGGCGACGAGGTGCCGTGGTGGGCGTGCGGGTGCTGCCGCGCCAGGTCGCGGTCGTAGCGGCTGCGCTTGTCGGGCGTGCCGAGGACGTGGTAGGCTTCGCTGATGCGGACGAAGCGAGAGGAGGCGGCTGGGTCGCCTTTGTTGCGGTCGGGGTGGTGGCGTTTGGAGAGGGAGTAGAATTGGCTGTCGGGGGTGGTGGTTCGGGTTAGTTGGGGGTGTGGTGGGAGGGAAGTGGCGGAGCGGCGTTGTGATGGCGGTGGTCGATTCGATGGATGGGTTTTTTTTGGGGGGGGGTTTTTTTTGCTCTTACCGTTTGATGTCCGCAGCGCTCGCTGTGAAGGGGAGCTCGAGCGCATCGTAGTGGTTTTGTGCCTCAGCATTATCGCGCCGGATTGAGGCGTGGAACTGGCGTGCGCCGCTGCGGCTGCTGCATTGTTGCCGCCGGTGTGCGGCGAGCAGTTGATGAGGGTTTCGCGGAGACAGCACAAGGCGTGGCATGCCTCATTCTTGGATTGAATCTAGGGCGGAAAGAGTGATTGTGGTGGTGTCGATTCAAGGTGGGTGGGAAGAGAGTAGGAGTAGTTGTATGTCCATGATGACGTCTCCGACAGCGGAAGTGCACAGGGTACTGCGGGCGGCGGTCCCGCCAAGCAAAGCGGGCCCAGAGCATTGGTAAAATAGGCTGTCTTATCTAGATGTGGCCGCTCGAGATATCAGATGGATTTTCTCGGAGTTCGAGAACACCACTCAGAAATTGCTGCTAATTATTTGAGATGGCCTTGAAGTCTTTTGTGGTAGTATTGTAAAGTATTAGCATGCTTTTAGGTCTTTTTACAGCGGTTTGTGGGCCACTTTTCCCGCAGTCGGTGGTTCGCCGCGGAGTGGACAGGCAACTACTTATTTGACCGATGATGGCCGTGTCTCGCCATGACCCATTCGAGTCAACAGAGATAGACAGTCCGTTGTCGGCTGCTAGACAGACGCGTCCTCATCTCATCAGATCAATCTTTCCGATCTCCGGCAAGATATAAGAGATTCGAGCGCGGGCATTCTCAGCCTTGCAACTCAGGCGGACGCCGGAAGTCCGTTCGAACGCCGCGTCGCACGGACCACTATCAAGATGTGCTGCTCGCCTCTTAAGCCGCTGCCCCACCGTTCCCGGAGCCGACAACCCTCTCACACCAGACAAAATGGCGGCCGCAGCAGCAACGGAGGGAATCAAGGACCTCAAATGTAGGTCATTTCGCGACCTCGTTTCCGGCCTGGGAAAAGGCCAGTGTGCTGATATGACGTAGTAGAGGAGACCAACGGCAAGCCCGCCGAGGGCGCCCCAGCCAACGGCGCGCCTGTGAATGGCGACGCTGAGAGCGACGACGACGAGGAAGGCGATGCTCCTGCCGACGGCGCCCCTACTGGCGGTATGCCCTCCCCATCATTGGCCTCGTTCCGGCCCGCCGTTCGATCCGCGCATTTCTGACAAGGTCGCCGTCTACAACAGAAGCGAAGAAGAAGAAGAAGAAGCCGAGAAAGAAGAAGAAGAAGGGCGGTGCTGGCGGCAGCGCATCAAAGCAATCAGACCCGCCGCGTGTGCCAGTGTCGCAGCTGTTCCCCAACGGCCAGTACCCCGAGGGCCAGATCGAAGAGTACCGCGACGAGAACCTGTACCGCACCACCAACGAAGAGAAGCGCCACCTCGACCGCATGAACAATGACTTCCTCAACGAGTACCGCCAGGGCGCCGAGGTCCATCGCCAAGTGCGCCAGTGGGCCCAGAAGACCATCAAGCCGGGCATGACCCTCACCGAGATTGCCGAGGGCATCGAGGACGGCGTGCGCCATCTGACTGGTCATCAGGGCTTGGAGGAGGGTGATAACTTGAAGGGTGGGATGGGCTTCCCTACCGGTCTCAGCTTGAACCACTGTGCTGCGCACTACACGCCCAATGCCGGCAACAAGATTGTGCTGCAGCAAGAGGACGTCATGAAGGTTGATTTTGGCGCCCAGATCAACGGCAGAATCGTCGACAGTGCTTTCACTCTGGCGTTCGACCACAAGTATGACCCGCTGCTTCAGGCTGTGAAGGAGGCGACCAACACCGGCATCAAGGCAAGCATTGACGGCTGTGTAGGCAGGCTCTGTTGGCTAATCGTGGACTAGGAAGCTGGTATTGACGTCCGCATGTCTGACATCGGCGCCGCTATCCAGGAGGTCATGGAGAGCTACGAAGTCGAGCTTGACGGCCAGACACACCAGGTCAAGTGTATTCGCAACCTCAACGGCCACAACATCAACCAATTCGAGATTCACGGTGGAAAGAGCGTGCCCATCGTCAAGGGCTCCGACCAGACCAAGATGGAGGAGGGTGAAACATTTGCCATCGAGACCTTCGGAAGTACCGGAAAGGGTTATGTCCGGGACGACGTGCGTGCTCCCCCACGTGCTTCATGTTTCTACGCGAAGATGGCTGAAACTGACGACCCCCACAGATGGAGACATCGCACTACGCCAGGCGCGTCGACGCTCCCAAGGTGGCGCTGCGCGTCTCGTCGGCTAAGTCGCTTCTCACGTCTATCAACAAGAACTTCGGTACCCTGCCTTTCTGCCGCAGGTACCTGGACCGTCTGGGCCATGACAAGTACCTCCTCGGTCTCAACAACCTTGTCCAGAGCGGCATCGTCGAGGCATACCCTCCGCTATGCGATGTTAAGGGTTCCTACACTGCCCAGTTCGAGCACGTGAGTATCTTCCAAATCACAAGTCATTCGTTCGGCTTTGGCTAACCTTGTTCTGCAGACCATCCTTCTTCGTCCCAATGTTAAGGAGGTCATCAGCCGGGGCGACGACTACTAAGGATTTGCGCGCCATCATTAAAGCTTTTTCATTTGCTTTGGGATTTCACAGGATATGCCAGCTGACTGACTTGACGAAAAGTACATCGAGTGCATGGGAAGACGAACAGATAAGGAAAAATGAAAACATGTCGAGAACAATCACTGAAGGCTACAAAACAACTGGCACACAAGGGCTCCGACAGAGGTCTTCAGCCGGTGCTACTCGCGTGAACATGATCCGCTACAGCTTCTCTCTTCCTCTTTTGTCGCTAGGACCTTGTTTGCTGATCAGTTCGTCAACACTCACACCATCGGACATGCGCAGCAGATAGCCTTGATAGATGGGCGCCAGCCCGCGTTGCATGCCCCGTGCCGACGACTCGGCACCGTAGGCGGTAATTAACCTGCGGAGTAGGGGCTGGTGACGACGGGCGCCTCGGGACGAAGATGGTGATGCTGACGATGATGATGATGATGCATCGGCCTCAGCTCTCGCCGCCACGGCTCGGAGGAAGGCAGCATCTTCGTCGGCCAGCGGCGGCAGGGGCAACTGGAAGTCGGCGCTGTACTCGCCGCTGGTCGTGTCGGCCCCACCATGGTCATCACCATCATCACCACGGCGGCCGGCGCCGGCGTGACGATCAGGGAAGAAATGCTCGTTATCGCGGGCCATATTATAGCCAACCCTGCGGGATGAGCGTGGGCTCTGCTTGGCTTTTCAAGGTGGTTGGCGGGATAATATTTTTTTCTTTTTTTCCTCTCTAATTCTCGTCTTGTCTCTGCTGTCCCCTGCGATCAGATGGGGCAGCAAGCTAGATGTGTGCCGTGATGATGTAGCCCTGCTGAAACAAAGAGCGGAAGATGTTTGTTTCAGGACATGCACGCGGGGAGTGGGATGATGAGAAGGGTGGCGGGCAGGAGAGCTTGAGACGACGCAGTGGTCGATGAAAAGCCAGCTAGTCGGAAGTATCCGTTGGCGGAGCAAGCCGACTTGGATTGGGCAAAAAGGCGTGATGGTTGCAAGCAGGAAAGGGCGACATGGCAACGACCCCGCCGAAGGGCGTTGTGCCGAGCCTCGGGGCTTGCAGCAGCGGGCAGGTGGGGCAAGTCGGATGCAGCCTGGCCTTTCGTTCCCACCACCCACAATCCACGCCCTACGCTGTGCATTAACCGGAGACACGCGGGATTATTCTTCCGCCGACCGTTCCTCGTACGACATCGCAATTCGTCAATTGGTCTGCTCTGCTCTGCTAAGTCAACTGGAGGATCCACGCAGCTACTGCCAACGTCACGCGCGACTTGCCCTCATTTCGCATTCCTTCCTGACTCGGCTGGCAAGATCACCGTGTCTCGTCTATCTTGGGAATCACCACTCTACACTGGATATATAAACCTTCCCTCCATCCTCCGACTCTCTCTCGTCACCTCTCCTTCGCCTCCCCCCACCTACCACTTGGGACCCCAGTTCTTCCTGAAAGCAGGGAGACAAGACCCAGGCTCCACTCCTCTCAGAAGCTGCTACTCGGCCTCTATGATCGTTGCCGCAACCGTCCGCCGACTTTCACCGTTGACCGCCGCACGCCCAACTGCTTTCACCTTTCACCGAGCTCTTCCGTTGGCTTCTTCTTTTCCTCCTTCATCGATTATCACCGGTACCCCACGCAACCGCCTCAACAAGACCACCATCAGAACCATGTCGTCCGAGCCCCAGAAATACGAATGGCTCATCATCCTGCCCGACCAGGATGGCGCCCTGCCCCGTCGTATGGAAGTCAGGCAGTAAGTCCCACCGACTCTTCCTCCCTTGGGCCCCCCACTTTTGAGCACAAAACTCTTTTTTCTCCCTTTCTCACTGTCAATTTCGTGACCCTACATCCCGCCTCCATTTTCTTTTTTTTCTCTCTCTTTCTCTCTGCTGCAAGGCACGTCTGTTGGCTCGTGATGCCGACATAGCTGAAGCACAGAAGAAAACAAAAAGAAAAGAAGGAGCGAGAAGAAGAAGAAAACCCCCCAAAAAAAATAACCCAGGCTAATCAATCCACAACTCTCCTCGCCCACACAAACAGACAGCACCTGTCCAACCTGCAAACGTACCCGTCCGACTTCTGGCTGTGGGGCGGTGGCTTCCTCGAGGACGTGCCGAAGGAGGGCGAGCCGATGAAGATGCTGGGCAGCGCGATGCTGGCGTGGGCCGCCACCAAGGAGGAGGTGTTGGAGAAGCTGAAGAGGGACGTCTACACCGAGAACCAGGTTTGGGACTGGAGTAAGGTACGTTCGTCTCTTTTTTTGTCTCTACGTTTTTCTCTGTTCTGTTGCTTCTCTTTCGCTTTCTTTGCAATTCTCGATTACTCTTTCGGATTTTCCTTTCTGGCGTTCGTCATTCCACGTCTGAAGGAGGCAGGGAGCAAACCAGGGTGGGGGAGGGATTGGTTCTCGGAAACCAAGTGCACTGGACGAGCAGCGGGCGAGGATTGGTGTTCTGTTCCTTTCTGTCGTTGATACGTTCAAGCTTCTTCACCCCCCCCCTGCCTGTCAAAGCAACAGACGCACACGTGCTAACCGCCTTTGACATGCAGGTCCAGATCTACCCGTTCAAGAGCGCCATCCGGAAGCCTTTGTGACTCAGTCAGCAGGAACCAGGACATCAGTCGTTCGACAAGAACGACAGGTCAAGAATATAGTTTTCTGGCTTTTTCTTTTATTTAGATTCGGTCTGTCTTGCTCTCTGTCGAAGGGGGTAGCTAGCTATGTGATGACCTCGCACAATGACGCGCCAGCAATGAATAGAGCGCGATTTTTCTTTCCCACATGTATATTCTGCTTGAGGACTGAGTGATGATTGTGGAGCCTCGCTCCTTCTCGACTCATCCGTTCACGCTACTTCGCAGACGTTGCATAGAGAGAAGGAGTGTCATAGCCGCTGGCTTCTTCTTTCCCCTTGATACTATATACATATATCATCACACGTGTTTTCCAGTTCATTAACCCTACCATATCCCTCGGGGCTTCACAAAGCATCCCCGTTCCACACGCCCGCCACTGCAATCAGAACCTAACCCTCACCATCCCCATCCTCTCCTCTCCTCAACAAGTCTCTCTCTCTCTCTCTCTCTCTCTCTCTCACTCATTTCACCCCCGGAATCGAACCCGCCTCATTCGCACCCAGCTCCTCCTCCCTCCACCCCTCACTATCAATCTTCACCTGCCCACCGCCGCCCACCTTCCTCCCGCCCTCCGCCCTCTTGACCCGACACCACATGCCGACCTCCTTGTCCCAGACAAACTGCCAGATGACGCCGACCCAGCTGCGATGCTGGGGCAGGGGGTCGTAAAACTCGCGCGCGATGCGGTTGAGCTCCCACAGCCTGCTCCACGGCACGGCGGGGAAGTCGTGGTGCTCGTTGTGCAGGCCGACGTTGTAGGTGAAGAAGTTGAGGGGGCCGTAGTACGAGTACGTCTCGGGCGCGGCGACGGGGAGGCCGAGGGCGGCGCGGGCGGCGGGCGTCGCGGGGGCGCGGCGGTTGGTCGTGGTGTCGCGCTCGAAGACGTAGTGCTCGGCGATGAAGTGGCCGGCGCAGGGGTGGAGGGAGCCGGCGAGGAAGGCGGAGGCGAGGAGGTAGATGAAGGAGTGCCACGAGGCGAGGCGGACGAGGGCGATGTCGAAGGCGAGTTGGAAGGCGATGTTGAAGAGGTGGATGCGCGAGATGGGCAGCTGGTAGACGAACATGGGGCGCAGCGCGTAGAAGAAGATTTGGAAGGTCGCGAAGAAGGCTTTGCCGAGGACCGAGTCGAGGACGACGGCTTCGAAGGCGGTGGGGAGGTCCGTGTCTAGGCCGTCTACGCCGAGGGATTTGTGGTGCGTGAGGTGGTAGGGCTGTGGGCGGTGGGTGTTAGCTTTTGTCTTGTCTAGTTGTTGCGTGTGTGTGTACCCCGCCCTCTGCTAGAAGCGGGAGTGCCGCGAGGTCTGGGGTGTGTGTCGGATGTGTGCACGCACCCGGAACGAAGCACTGTATGGAATGCCAATGGGTATGTTTGCGAAGCAGGCAAACAGGCGGTTCGCCAGCGGCGACTTGAAGGCCAGATTGTGCGAGATCTCGTGGATGGCGAGGAAGATGTTCTGGTTCGCCGTGGCCCCGATGATGTAGGCGGTGAGGAAGAAGGGCCAGGACAGGATGGGCGTGTTGCGGAGGAGGTAGGCGCAGGTTACTTGCAGCGCGACCACGCCGGCGACGATGTACTTGGTCAATGGCTCGGGCCCGCAGAGCTTCGTGACCTACTGAGTGAACATGTTAGCCACAGGAGCTCCGGTGGCGCGGACTGCGTGGGGTTGGGTGCTTGCCTCCGGGTGCGCCTTGATAATGGCCATGCGCCGTGTCCGGTGCGGCTCCTCGGTGTAGGTCCAGAAGAAATCGGGCTCTGCATTCTTCGTCTTGGACTCGACGGTCGTCGTGGTCGTGACCGACGATGACATGATGGACGGCGGCGGACAAGAAACGAGGGAACGAGAAATAGAAATCGCACTGAGCGAGTGGAGTGGAGGGAGGAAGAAGCTGTGGAGGCAGGACGTGGAGGTGAATTTCGCGGCCGGGGCCCGTATCGATAGGCGTAGGGTGACTCTGGCCTGAGCTGCTTAATTCTCGGACCCAAACCCGCCACTGCTGCTCCACGTGTGACCCACATGGCCCTGCATCAGCCCCAGCCCCGATCCGGATCGAGGCCTTCCGGCTGGCCTGATAGACAGACGATACGCACGCTTTGTAGCTCCAGCATCTTGATTCGCCGCTCTTCCCGCCACTTCCCACCGCTCTCCCACGCTTCCGAGTGCGCATTTCAGAGTTGGCACAGCAAACTTGTGTCATTTATATTTGTTGCGGCATCTACTCAAAAAAGTTGCCTTCATGCTCAGAGCACTAGCTCTGGATTCATCCGGACTTCATCGCTGGAAATCCTACTAATACAATTCAGGTGCCAATCCTTGCCTGCCTGTCAAAATGCCCGTGATAACGCCAACACCACTCATCCATTGCCTTCTGCTTCTCCGAAATTAGAGGCTGTAGTCGCCTTGCTCGAACTTGTCGACATCAAAGTAACGGGCGTGGATGGTGTTGCCGTTGAACACCCTGCCATCCATGGCGTTGACGGCGCGCAATGCCGACAGCTCGTTCGTGAACTTTGCGAAGACTGGAACATCGCCGCTTCCGGAGTAGCGGTCAATGTAGATGCGTTCTATGCGACCGCCCTGCAGAACATCTTTGTTAACCATCGTGGGGGAACAATTGACGCAAGGTTAGCACGTGAGGACTTACAGCCTTGTCGAGCTCTTCGCCAATTTCCTGCATCAGGCTGCCATCATCGAGTTCCTGCTGCAAGTCCAATCCGACTAGCATGTTGCTCATGACGACAACAGCGCTCATCTTGCCATGCTTGCCCTCATCCTCGCTGACCTTGGCCTTCTTACCACCCGTGATCTTGCCCATGCCAGCAGGGGTTGCCCATCCACCACCTTGAGCGTCGGCTAGCTTTTTGCGCTTCTCAGCCTTCATCGCGAGCGGCGTGATGATTCCGTTCTCGTTAGCGCCGAGACCCTTGCCCTTCTCCCAGCCATACTTCTCCATCATGCGCTGAGCGAAGCCCTTCTGGCCAGGCGCCTTGGAGCGTGATCCATCTTCCGCGTCCCGGGCTGCTTCTTCCTCCTCAGCGGCAATCTCCTCGGACAGCTTCTCCGACAATTGTTCGGGCGGCGGAACGTTGTAGCGCACAGGTGCACGAGAGATGGATCCATCGGCCGGAGGCGGCGGGGGTGCTTCTGTAGGAGGAGGAGGAGGCAGCGCATCGGCAGACTCCTCAGGCGGGGGAGGCGGAGCACCCAGGCCACTCAGGCGCACGCGGCGGGCGTAGGCATCTTCGCCATTCGGGTCATCGGATGCTTCAGCGGGAGCCGACGGGACGGGAGGCGTGGGTGTGTTGAGGTCGGAAGGCGGAGCGAAGTTGTAGCTCTTCGGCGGAGCAAATTGAGCTAAGACTGTGTCAGCCAGGCGTTTCCCGAGTCTCGGGCGCGGGTGCGACCTACGCTTGCTGTGCGAGCGCTCGTACTCCTCCTCGTCGCTCTCCGGGTACTCCTTGGACAGCTCCCTCAGCGACCTGTGGCGGTAGAGCAGGTCCTTCCACTCTCCGATCTCGCGCATCTGCTCCTCGCTACCCTTGTACTGGTTGTAGTCGTTGGGGCGCGTCGGGTCGTAGATGTCGTCCCAGTTCTGCTCCTGGGCCTCGTAGTTCTTCTTCTTCTTTTTCTTGTTCTTGCGACCGCCGCGCTCCCTGGGCTGAGAGGCGGCATAGAAACCTTCGTCAGCATCATTGCCAAGGAAGTCGGCAAGCGAGGCCTTGGAGGGCGGGTTTGCAGCAAGCGCGACAGCTCCCGAGGACTTGTTTGCGGCAGCCTGCGGGTCGGGGGAGCTTGAGCCCTGGGCGGGTGCAACGGGCTTGGGGAAGGCAGGCTTGGTCTTCTTCTGAGCCTGGACCTGCGGACGCTTGGTGGGCTGGAAGCGGAGCGCTGCTGCTCGGGTTAACACGACGCTGCATAAGTCACTATTCTACATCTTTTCGAAAGCAGACGCGAGAGGCGCGCGATAGGTACCTGAGTTGATCTGCTGCTTCTTGGCGGGGGTGGCGTCCTGCTGCTGGCCATCGGGGCCAGGCTGCTGGTTGTACATGACAGGCGCGCTCGAGATTGTGCCGGCATTGGAGCCGAGCAGGTTGGCGAACGAGGACAAGCCGCGCGCCGGAGCGTTGTCAGCGTTGTCCTGGGCCATGGCGGGTGAGCGGGCCCGGGCAGGGCAGCGGGCGGGCGGTGGTGAGGAGCTCTGCGGGTGCGGAGTGGGAGTTGTCGCAAGTGATGGATGCGCGCGAAGCTTAGATTGGCTCGCGGCGGGACAGGCTGGTGGGCTGCGCGCGCGGAGAGTCGGCGTCTGTGCTCGGGCGCACGTCCCGCATGGCAATGGCGTAATCGGCCGACACGCCCACGGCTCGCTATCCCGACTTCTCCCTCTGCCGACTCCCGTCCGATCAACCGTTTTGGACGTGCATCGTGTGAGTACTTAACGTCTCCCGGCCGCCTGTGCTGTCCCCGTGTGAGCGCGCGATTTCCTGTCTCTTTGCCGTTCTGCGCCTCCCCCACCTACCTATCGCCATGGCCACCACTCTTGCCAATGCCTTCTCGCCCCAGGCGCAGTCGACTGCCGTCATAATCCCCGGTAACCCAGCCTTGACCGTCTCCTACCAGCAGCTGAGCGCCGAGGTCGTCTCGTTCCAGAAGAAGCTTGCTGCCCTGGGAATCTCGCCCGCCTCGGCAGTGTCCATTGCCCTGCCGAACAGCTATGAGTTTATCGTTTCCTTCCTCGCCGCCTCATGGCAGAGAGCCATTGCCGCCCCTCTGAACCCCGCCTACAAGCAGAGCGAGTTTGAGTTCTACATCGACGACCTCAGCTCCGCTGTCGCCCTCGTGCCCCGCGGCCAGTTCGCCCAGGACTCGCCTGCTGTCAGGGCTGCCAGGAAATACCAGGCTGCCATTGCCGAGTGCTACTGGAACGGAAACGAGGTGGTGCTGGACGTCAAGGACCAGGGAAAGCTGAAGGGCAAGGGGAACCAGAAGGTCGAGCAGGCTCAGCCCGACGATGTTGCCCTTGTGCTCCACACCAGTGGCACCACTGGCAGGCCCAAGGCAGTGCCCTTGACCCACCGCAACCTCACCAGAACCATGAGTACGTCGCTTCCTCATCAAGTGTGCCGTTGACTACATGCTTTGGGCATGGACGGTTGACTCTACCTTCTATGCGTGTCACTTGCTAACGGGTGCGCAGAAAACATCCAGAAGACTTACCAGCTCTCTCCCCAGGATCGTACTATGCTAGTCATGCCGCTGTTCCATGTACACGGCCTGCTGGCAGGTTTCCTCGCCCCGCTCCACTCCGCCGGCTCCGTGATTGTTCCTCCTAAGTTCTCTGCCTCCGAGTTTTGGCACGACTTCAACGAGCACAAGGCCAACTGGTACACCGCTGTACCTACTATCCACCAAATCCTGCTCAAGAACCCACCTCCCAATCCCAAGCCCAACATCCGCTTCATCCGTTCTTGCTCCTCCCCGCTCTCGCCCAAGGTCTTCCACGAGCTCGAGAAGACATTCGACGCGCCGGTCCTTGAAGCCTACGCCATGACCGAAGCAGCCCACCAAATGACATCCAACCCGCTGCCGCAAAACGGTCCGCGCAAGCCGGGCAGCGTCGGCATCGGCCAGGGCGTCGAGATCACGATCCTTGACCAAGAGGGCAAAGAGGTGCCGCAGGGCAAGGAGGCCGAGATCTGCATCCGCGGCGAGAACGTGACCAAGGGCTATCTCAACAACCCGGACGCCAACAAGTCCAGCTTCACCAAGGAAGGCTTCTTCCGCACCGGCGACCAGGGGCTGCTCGACAAAGACGGCTATGTCATCATCACCGGCCGCATCAAGGAGCTCATCAACAAGGGCGGCGAGAAGATCTCCCCTATCGAGCTCGACAACGTCCTGGCGCAACACCCGGCCGTTTCCGAGGCCGTCAGCTTCGCCATCGCCGATGAGATGTACGGCCAGGATGTTGGCATTGCCGTCGTGCTGAAGGAGGGCCAGAAGCTTACTGCGAGCGAGCTGAAGGATTGGCTCAAGGACCGTGTGGCCAAGTTCAAACTGCCCAAGAGGGTCTTCTTCACGGATATCATGCCGAAGACGGCAACAGGCAAGATTCAGCGGAGGAATGTCGCTGATGCCATGCTCAAGCAGGCAAAGGCGAAGTTGTAAAAAACGAGGTGGAGTCACATTGTCTCACACATACCACTTGCAAGCATACTAGAGCCATCGAAGACTCTTTTTTTCTTTTCAGTTTGTTAGATCAGCTTTTGTATATCTCTGTCGCTTTCTCGAGTTACACAAAGGATACACAGATAGATCAGAGTACCTTGCTGTATGCTTTCGGATCCCCCCCTTTATTCCCCCACGATTGTAAATTTCGTGCATATGAAATTTTCTTTGAGCTCAAATTCAAGGTTACCCCGCACTTTTTGATGGTCTTCGTGGGCAGGCAGTGCAGTGCACTACAACTGTGCCTTCCGCTTCTCGCGGAAGATAGTATGATTCCCTTGCATCGGTAGTGGAAGCAATGATGCGGACGCAGATGCATGGTTTTAATCATATAATTACTCGGACGGACACTCCAACTACCCACACGAGTAAAGGCCAGTGTGCACCAGGGGACATGATATTTGTTTTCCCCTGAGATGTTAGCGCCTCATACGCGAGGAGTCTGAATCTATGGTTTCCATCCATGTCATCCATCCTCTCGAGACCCTTTCCGCCATACACCAAAGCCGAAGCTCGACAGCGCAAAACAAACGCCCTTTAAAAGTTACGGGGTCTCCACACTTTTGCTTTCTCTTTATTCGTGCCCTGCGACTTTGCATATGCCAAGGAAGAGTTAGGCTTGAATGTTTCCTCAGATGCCTTTCTAAGTAACTCAACCACTACTTACTACAAAAACACATACTCCGAACGGCCATGCAATAATACTTTACCTATGCCACCCCCGACGCGTCCCTTAGCGCTCAGAGTGTACGCATATCGTTGGAAGCTTGACGTTGTCATCCCATCCCTCCCGAAGTAGGATGGTCACGTGAAGCCTTCCATAGACCTTTGATGCAGGACGGACCTATCCCGATCTTCAAAGGGATACTGTCAAGCACCGCCGAAAAGACAAGTACTCTGTTCGATTCCGGATCACGCCGCAATCCGGCTTCGATTCGCCACGTAGGGTCGACATTCAGTAACGTCCATTCCATGGCCGGAATGGGGTTGAGAACGTTGCGGATGATGGGATAATGGCCGTTGCGCTGGAGAATGTTCGCTGTCGTGTTGATTTGAGAGAGACGAACACGGGCGGGGATAGGTTTTCCTTCATGGTGTTGTTTCCGTTGCTTGGTTTCCATGGTCAAATGCTTTGCTCTGAGACAACGTTGCGGATCAGACTGGAGGGGATATTGGATACGCGAACTTCGTCATATTCATCAACAAAGGGGATACGAAGCTTTGCCTCAAGAGCCTACGGGGTCGGAGTGCTTAGTAGTATAATAAAAGTCGAGGTACTTGGAGCTCTTCTGTAGAATGTCGTGCATGCATTTGCTGACGGACGCTTGAACACTTCATCCCCAGTGTTGCAATAATACCAAGCGGACAAGCTTCGCAACGTTAAGCGCACTCCGACTCGGGCTCTAATTGTTAGCCACGAAACAATAGGAGTGTGGGAAGGGGTTAAAAAAAAAAAAGGAAGGAAAGCAGGGGCTGTCTTGCTGGTTAGGCAGGGTCTGCCCCGAGCTTGAGAAGCTGGCAGATGGCGAAAAATGCAGATCTCCTGACCGGAGACGTTGAAGCCCAATCAGCCTCGTATGTGGCTGGCAAACGGAAAAACGGAACGAGATTTGCCATGGGGCTTGCAGGAGGCTCTGCTCGGCTGTCTGGTTGTTGGGAGTCGGCGTCCGTGCGTTGCCGATCGGCTATGTTGCCCCATGATCCGTGCGCGACTGAACGCCAACACCGGCGCCGTTGAAAAAAACTTTACAATGCACGCAGATCCTCACAACAGACCTCTTGCACGCGGGCAAAAAGAAAAATGACCACGGCAGGGATCGAACCTGCAATCTCTTGATTCGTAGTCAAGCGCCTTGCCATTGGGCCACGCGGCCAGTGCAACTCAAACGAGCTGTTCTGCTTGGTTGTTGTTGAAACAAGAATCGCGGTATCTATTTATAACTCAGTATTGTCCATCATCTCTAGAGAGGGGAAGCATTCAGGGGCATAAGGGTCAGTTTCCTTCTGTGTTCGCCGTAGACTTGCCTACTGTGATCTTTTATGTGGGCAGTCGAAGCAGATATCCTAATGGAGATAGAGGTTCAGACAGCCTTTCCCCATGACCAGCTGCAGCAGATATCCGGACGTACATGTTAATACTAAAAACCGTACAAATGCACCCACTGTGAATCCCGAAACCCGATGCAGAAGCAATCGTGAACCGGAGGAGAAAGAGAACAAGATGCTCCGTTGGTAGGGCCGGACAGAACTAGGGCGGTAGTCACAGTGCCGAAGAGTGGTGGCCAAGTCCAGATTGGCGATTTGCGGTCACAAGGCGTCGGATTTTCTGGGGAAGACACATCGGAAAGTCAAGTGGCCAGGCGGATTTGTTGAAGTCGGTCAGATTCGGGATTGTCTCCACTCGGATCGTCGAGAGCGCCAGGTTCTCCATGATGGGATTCCTGGCAAAACTCCTGTGGGGATGGGGATGCACGTCATTCTTATGTCTGCCCTCGGTTCAGAGGCACGGAGGGTCCGCAGTCTTTGCGCCACGTTGTTCTACCGATGCCGACATGATTGGACCACGGGGCCGGGTCGATGAGGCTCAACCGCTGGTATGCATATCTGGTCGACCTGCGATGCGGAACCTGGGACCTGGGACACCAGACATCCGGAAAGAAGACGACCCAGACCTCATATGAAGATGGGTGTGCGCGTAGCAGCCGGGATCATACGTGCAGTCGGACCGGAGAGGAGTCTGGCAGTGGCAGCGATGGCGATTTCACGATGTATGACGGTGGAGGGCGTAATGGCGAGGCGTGCCCCCGCTGTTCTCCAGGCATGGGAATCTTGGAAAGAACTGGAGACCTGTCCTCCAGCTGTCTGGAGGGACCCCGGCGCCGATCGCGGCCCTGAGCTCCGGCCGGCGGGGAGCTGCGTGGAGCTCCGTGGAGCTTGGGACGCCCAACACGGGGTTGTTGAGCGGAGTCGGGCTCCGTACAGAGGCCGGGGATCAGGGGCGTCTGCATTGGGCCGGTTCTGGGCGCGCTTGGCTGGCGAAAAGGAGCTGCGAGATTGAGGCGAGACTGTTCAAGCTGCAGTCACATGGGCGGGCGGCGGGCGGAGCGCTGGCGGGAGGCAGGTTTGGCGAGCGGGGCCTTGCAAAGACGGAGGCGCTGGCGCGGACCCCAAGGGGCAGCCGGCGCCTGAGCTCATAAGTGTGGAGTCGATTTGACTTGGCTGGCTCTCGGGTGGCGCTCGGCCTTCCTGCCGGGCGCTGCCTGCGTCATTGCGACGGCCAAAAAGTCGCCAGCTGCGAGCAGCTTTGGCCGCCGCAGAGAGGGCGCAGTGGGCGGGAAAATTTCGTGGGCCCCTGTTGCCTGTGGGCGGAGGCGCCGGGCGCACGCGTCAGGGAGCGTGGGAGCTTGGGCGCCGGCGCACGTCACGACCGCCCGCCAACCCACTGCCCTAACCAACACCCACGTCTCCCGCGCCTCAGCCAGCTCCAGCGCGCACCCAATATCTACCCGCCCGCCCCGGGCTGCTCTCCTTTCCCCTCCCTCCTCACTCCCCCCCTCTCGCCTCTCACCCCGCCCAACAATGGCTTCCAAAGGCGCCCGGCGCTTTTTGAAGCCGGCTCTCTACTCCCTGGGAGCTGCCACCGCCGGTGGTGGTCTCCTCTACGCCTCCCTGCGACCCCGCGAGATCCCCGGCAACGAAGCCGCCGCTGTCCCCCCGCCCACCTACGGTGCCGGCGGCGTTTTCAACCCCCCGAACTTCCCCAGGGTCAAGTCGCGCGAGGAGCAGATTGCCGACCTCAAGAGCAGCTGCGCCCGCAACGTGACCCACGCCCTGGACAAGGCGAAGAAGGGCTTCTCTGGCTTGGTAGGCTCCGACGACTCGGCTTCTACTCGTGACGCGAACGGCGACGACGCCTATGACCTCCTGGTCGTTGGCGGCGGCGCCACTGGTACTGGTATTGCGCTTGACGCCGCTACCCGCGGTCTGAAGGTTGCATTGGTCGAACGTGATGATTTCTCTTCCGGCACGAGCAGCAAGAGCACCAAGCTCGTGCACGGTGGCGTCAGGTATTTGGAAAAGGCTGTTTGGGAACTGGACTACTCGCAGTAAGTTTTGCGCCCCCCGCTTCACCCCGCGCCAATTCAATTGACCCCGGCCTCCAGGTACAAGCTCGTCGTCGAAGCCCTCCGCGAAAGACGCTACTTTTTGGACACGGCCCCGCATCTGTCTCAATGGCTCCCCATCATGATCCCCATCGACAAGTGGTGGAAGGCCCCGTACTTCTGGGCCGGAACCAAGTTCTACGACTTCCTGGCTGGCTCTGAGAACATCGAGACTTCGTACTTCCTCACCAAGAGCAAGGCGCTTGACGCCTTCCCCATGTTGAAGAAGTCCGATCTCGTTGGTGCTCTGGTTTACTACGGTAGGTGCCTCACGCCTCCAGCAACTGGGCCGCCGCTAATTCTCCGCAGATGGTGCTCACAACGACTCTCGCATGAACGTTTCGCTGGCAATGACGGCTGCCCTGTACGGCGCGACCGTCGTCAACCACATTGAGGTCACGGGCTTGGAAAAGGACGCCAATGGCAGACTGAACGGCGCTCGCGTCAAGGACTGCATTGACGAGGCAAACGGCAAGGTTCCCCAGGAGTTCACCATCCGTGCCAAGGGTATCATCAACGCGACTGGTCCTTTCACCGACTCCATCCGCAAGATGGATGATCACCAAGTCAAGGAAATCGTTGCGCCCAGCTCTGGTGTCCACGTCATTCTCCCCGGTTACTTCAGTCCTTCGAACATGGGCCTGATCGATCCCTCTACCTCTGACGGCCGCGTTATCTTCTTCCTGCCCTGGCATGGCAACACGATCGCCGGTACCACCGACGCTCCCACCGAAGTCAAGCAGAACCCTGTTGCTGGCGAGGAGGAGATCAGCTGGATCCTCAACGAGATTAGTGGTTACCTCGCTCCCGATATCAACGTGCGCCGCGGCGATGTTCTCGCAGCTTGGTCTGGCATTCGTCCTCTGGTCCGTGACCCCAAGGCACAGAAGACCGAGGGACTCGTCCGCAACCATCTGATTACCGTTTCCGACTCTGGACTGTTGACCTGCGCTGGCGGCAAGTGGACTACGTACCGCGAAATGTCTGAGCAGACCGTCGACGAGGCTATCAAGGAGTTCAACCTGCAGCCCAAGCCCATCACCGACCCCCCGCGCATTTCTGGCACCGACGTCATTGACGAGATGGCTGTGCTTGACGGAAGCTGCCAGACTCACAGGGTCCGTCTGATTGGTGCTCATGGCTTCAGCAAGACTTTGTTCATCAACCTGATCCAGCACTTCGGTGTCGAGACGGACGTTGCCAAGCACCTCTGCACTGCTTACGGTGATCGCGCCTGGACTGTTTGCTCTCTCGCCGACCCCACTGAGCAGCGCTACCCCGTTCGCGGCAAGCGCATCTCCCCGCTCTACCCCTTCATTGACGGCGAGGTCCGCTACGCCGTCCGCCACGAGTATGCGCAGAACGCCGTTGATGTCATCGCGAGACGCACCCGTCTTGCCTTCCTGAACGCTCAGGCTGCCCTTGAGGCTCTGCCCAATGTCATTGACATCATGTCGGGCGAGCTTGGCTGGGACAAGAAGAGGCAAGAGCGCGAATGGCAGGATGCCATCGCTTTCCTCGGCAGCATGGGTCTGCCCAAGGGAAAGCTTTCCTTGACCCGCAAGGAGGTCGAGCAGGGTAAGGTCGGAAAGTACATTGATGAGGAGTACGGTCTTTATGCCAGGCATGGTGAGTATCTCCTGCCCCTTTCCCTCCCGCTTCGCCTTTCGGACGATCTGGAACGGGTCTGCCCCGCTTCTATCTACCTTGTACGAGGATCGCTGGGTGTGTCCGATGCACTGCATTGGTGTCAATGTACACGCGGTAGCAGTCAGTGCCTCCTGGTGCTACCGTTGCACGAACCGCCGGTGTGCTGCATCTTGCAACGCTACTGCAGTGCACTAAGCACTCGAACCACGGTCGTGCAACGGAGGACAGATGCCCTGGAGACAGAAAATTTTCTCCATGGTCTAGCAGGACTACGCTTCCGAGGCATTGGCAGCCACATCTCACACCATGGCCGAAAAACATGAGATCAACCAAGCTAACGTATGACGTTGCAGACAACCCCGCAGAGACTCTGGCCTCGGACTCGAGGATCCCGTCCGGCCACAACCCGGTCGAGGGTGCCAACTCGCCGGCCAACAAATAATTGAGGGCGACAGACCGGCATCCGAACCCTCAGGCCTCTAACACCACCGTCGCCTTTTGGTGCCCTGTCGGACTACACCATGTCGATTGCATTAGCGCGCGCCTGTGCCGACCAGCCGACCCGCTGCTGCTAGCGGAGCTGTCCCGCGGGCCGTGCGTGCATATGCTCTGACGTTTGACCCCTCTTTTCTTCTTCGGCATGCACGCCGCTCGATCTGGAAGCACACACGGCGGGGAGGCGAGACCGGTGCGTTTCGTTAGCACCGCCGTTTTTTACCCTTCGGGCGCACCACAGCCACGTGGGGGGAGCATCGCACGGGTCGCCCGGTCCTACCTTGGTTTTTTTGTTTCCCCCCTCGCCTTCTGCTTGCGTCTGGATCTCGTGTCGCGTCGCTGCTGTGTCACCAGCAGATTGAAAAAAAAATTTCCCTGTCGAGAGGAGTGGGGAGATATGCGACGGCGCGTAGGTGGTGCGCTCGGCTTGATATGTGAAGCGTTTGGTATGTTGTTGTCTTTACGCCCCGTGGCTCATGTTCACATGGTGTGGAACGTGTTCATGTTCGTCGCCAAGCTACGCTTGAACGAGATGTCTTGCCCATCTAGTTTGTTGATCTTTGACTCCCCGATGTTGTATCATACCTCTTTCCGTCTTCTTTTTCCTTGTTCGTTATTTTTTCCCCTCGAATTTTATAATAGAGATGCTAGAACAGCAGCGGATGGAGAGAGTTGGAGGGGTTGGAGGGGGCGTATCGCGAAGAAAAGCATGGGTGGTGGTATCGTTGGTCACTTGTTCACCGTTATTGATCAAGGCAATCGGCCAGCAAGGAGTAGGCAGGCGTATGTAGTCGGACCAGTGATGAAGGGAAAGACGAACGATGATTATTTTGAAACAACCGTGAGGGTCTTCACCTCTGACATTGACTGTGATTTTGGATCAACGAAGCATGCGGTCACTGGATGATGCTGCTCTTTCGCCCGTTGCCGAATGCTTCGCTGCAGGGAGTTGTGGTGGTTCGTTTTGACTCCACTTGACTCCCGGGTCCCATTGGTTTTCTTTTCTTTCCCATGGACGACGAACCGAAAAGACCACAATGAATAGACTCGAGTCAGGCGTACCTACCGCGGAGCGTTTCAGGGTTGCTCATCAGCGATGATGGTGGGGGTGGGGGGCCGGCAATCGAGGGGATCAGCAATTTTGTTTTACGTGCGATCGAATCGATCACGATCTCCATCCACCACACACACACACACCCTCCCCCGGCCAGCCAGCCCCCCCTTGTAGGTATCATGTTGTCGCCTTCCTAAAGGACGGGTGATCCGTGGGGAACGGACGGACGGACGGTCGGGCTTTAATGGACTAGGTATATTGTACGTGTCGTATACTACTGTCACGCGCGCGCAAAAAAAAAGTAGAGATCATCGATCGTTGGGTTCGTTTCAATATCGAGTGTGTTCCACCAGTTGTTGTTGTTATTGTTGTTGCTTTCTCGCTTAGCCGAGAGGGGAAGAGAGAGAGTGTGTGTGGGTGGGTGGATGTTGTTCGTGTAGTGCTACTACGTGATTGGTGGGTGTGGGAAGAAGAGGAGGAAAGTTTGTTGGTGATTGCAATAGATATATCAGTTCGTTGATTAAAAGGAAGTGTGACATATTCTCATCTGAGACAAGTCGGTCGATGAGTGCATGGAGAAGGAAAAAAGAATGGCCATGTTTGCTTCCTTTGCTCTTTCGTGTCTCTTTGATGTGCGTCGTTGTGGGCTTTTCCTCTTGGGCTGGGCGCATGCAGAGTCACGGACACAGGGGCGATGTGGTTGGATTGGACATTCTTTAGACTTCGGTTGAGAGACAGGGGGTGGAAGGAGCCTATCTGCCGCATGTCTCGGTTGCCGAGGAAGTTGCAGATATGACGGTCGGTTACGATAACGGTGGGAGAAAGTGAAGTAGAACAGCGGTCGGGTAGTATATCGCTATGGTGGACAGATTTCTATGAGTGCTCATCCATGCTTCACGATAGAGTTCGTGATGGCTGATGGGTGTAAAACGGAAGATGAATCATGTAAAGCGCAGACTAGGGCAAATGGTCGAGACTATTGCAATAGTTACTTCTCTCTGCCGGTTTCAACGTCTTGCTTAGCTACCGCAAGTCGGGCCCTCAACTGCCCAAGTCCGACGATCCGACTTGACATGTGATTTTCCGTCTGACGCAATCCTGAATACGACGCAATAGAACGGCGGCTCCCGCAGCTTTGCCGAAACAAAAAGGCACAAACTGAAAAAAAAGGTCGGATATCCCGAGACTAGAGGAATCAAAGCCGAAGAACAAACAAGGGGCGCGGGAAAAAAGGCTCGGCACGGAATCTAGACCAACGCCTTTTCCCTTCACACTTTCGTCTTGAGCAAGCCACCAACTACCCGGGGCAGGCAGCCGGGCGACACTTTGGCTGTGCATTGGTTTAGCGGAGTGGCTTGCGAGCAGACGCGCATGATCTCCGCCTTCGCTTGTCACTCTCCCGAGAAGGACCGCCACAACCACGCGATGGTTGACGACCATGCACACGCACGCACGCACGCACGCACGCACGCACGCATACACAGCAGCCGAGACGAGACGAGACGAGACGAGACCGACGCCGCGAGCACGCACCCTCGAAGGAAGAAGAAAAAAAAAAAGATGCAGCACACAGACCCTCGGCTAGGGTCGATCACCTCCATCGTACGTTTTCCTTCCTTGCGCCGCTCTTCCATGGCTCGAGCTTCCACCGTTGCTGCTCTCCCTCCCTCTCTCTCGTGATTCCATCACCTTTTGCTGACACACGCACCCCTGCCACTGCTACGCCCGCATTCCCGTACCATGGTTCGGTGCGTCTTTTCCCGTGGGTTCGGGCCGTTTTGCGTAGTTACAGCGCCGCCATCAATCCCCAAAAGCCAAAAAGACCAGAAAAACAAACCACCCATAGGCAGGAGGAGTGACGTTTTACGAACCGTTGGAGAACCGGGGGGGAAGGCGTCCGGCCGGCCGTCGGGAAGTCAGCCCACCGTACGTATGCAAATGCAAATGCAATATGACATGAGCCTTCGTTCAGTGGTCGCCAGAAAAGAAAAAGAAAAATCCAATGCCCCCAATGCGATGCGAGGCCATGCGATGCGGCCATGTCCGACACGAAGAACCGGGGGCATTTGCGTTCGCGTCCACGGTGATATCGTTTAGCGAGAGGGGAAATGGTGGTTTGTTGCGCGCTCTCTCTCTCTCTCTCTCCCTCCCTCTCTCCCTCTTCCTCCTCCTCCTCCTCTCTCCACCACCCTACCCTCACTCCCTCTGCGCCTCTTGCCGCAGCGCCACGCGATCGCGCTACTCACTCCGGCGGGACGGGGGCGCGGGCGGATGCGGATGCGGATGCGGATGCAGCAGCAAGCACATGGGCATGAAGGAAGGAGGAGCAACAATGCTCAAGCCACGACTGCTGCTACCAACACCAACACCACCACCACCACACGGCATTCCCGGCCGCCCGCCCCGCCCCGCCGGCGAACATGGCTGTCCGGCTAACTCGGACGCAACGTAGGTAAGCAGCAGCATTAACAGAGTAGTAGTAGTAGTGTCAAAAAAGAAAGGCGTAGTAGTGGCGTAGCCGCTGTCGGTCCGTTACCGTTCCTTCGCTCTCGCTCTGCAAAAGTAGGCGCCGAGGGATTTTGATGGAAGTACTAAAAAAGGGAGAGAGAAGAGGGGAAAAAAAAAAGAGAGTTTTACGAGTAAGGAAAGCGCAGCCATCCGTCCATCCCATCCATCCATTCAGCCAGCCAGCGCGCGCCCGCGCAACGTTGTCCGCGTCTGGGTCGAAGTGATGCACATCAACCGAAGGCGGGCCGTTCGCCAGAGAAAACAAAAAAGGGAAAGAAAAAGTAAAAACGAAAAACAAGGGTAGTGTAGGGTATAGGGTTGGGATGGCTGGTAGGTAGGTAGGTAGTAAAAGGACCACCACAAAAAAAAAGGGGTCCTTTAACGTCATGCTTTAGGGCCGGCCGGCTTAAGCGCGACACTGTAAGTCGCACGTCAGGGATTCTAGGTATTCTAAAATGTCCCTTTTCTTTTTCCTTATTTCCACGCACATACACACACACTCCCTCCCTCAGCCTTGTGGTGGCGAAAAAGGGATGGCCGGGAATGGGGACGGAGGGAAGAGCCGTTGGAACTACTGCCACTACTAGCATCCTAGCAGTACCTACCTACAGTACTAAACATTATAAATCCGAAAAAAAAAAGACCCAATGACGCAAAATCGCGCGGGGAAAACCCCAGAATGCCGCTCGCCTCCCTGAGATTTCTAAGCAAAAACCGTCGCATCGTTCCTCAAACTCGGCGGAAATAGGAACAAGACGGCGTCGTTCCGTTGCATGGAAAAAGTGCGGGGCAAACCTTCTTAGTGTGCGGACGGGGGCCGCGTCGGCAGTAGCGGTGGCAGTAGCGGTGGCAGTAGCGGTGGCAGTAGCAGCGGCAGTAGCAGCAGTAGCAGCAGCAGCAGCAGTGGCAGTGACATATTATTACTATCGTAGTAGTGATCACGCACAAAAGCAAAGAAAGAAAGAAAAAAAAAATACCATAAGCAACCCGCTAGCACCAAATCGCATCGGGTTAACTTTGTCAATCCCCTAATGCTTAGCTGACTAGCCGGCCCTTGGCGATACCTACCCATCGTCATCCCCGCCGACCTTCCTGATCTTTCTCTTCAAAAATATCTCTCTCTCGCGCGCATCTCCGAAACGGAGCGGGAAGAGCAAATGCAAGTCATGTGCGTGCGTACGTGGACCGTGTTATTCTCGTCCGTCCGCCGCCACTTGCACCGGCGCCTCCGAGCCCATCAGATCAGAGGGCTGAACGGATCGGGGGGCAGGGGAGCTGAGGAGCCAAGCCATGCGGGAAGCGCGTCTTGGCGAACCGCCGGCGTTGAGACAATGGCGTGTGGCCACGTAGGGTAGTGACATTGTGAAGGCCGCTGATTGGCCCCGGTGCATCCGAATTATTTTATCGTTCACGTAGCTGATGATGGGCTCGACGGCAACAAAGGCAGGTGGTAGTAGTAAGCGGCGAACTGATGAGGACGACTAACTGCTTCGTCGAACCAATCTTATTTCAGATTTGTCTAACAATCAGAGCCTCCCTCCGCACCACCAATGATGAGACGAACAGGCGTGCCACGAAAAGCTGGTGTTACCCCGACTCCATGCGACCATGCTCGCTCTTGATGTGTGTGTGTGTGTGTGTGTGTGTGTGTGTGTGTGTGTGTGTGTGTGTGTGTGTG
>NW_017971591.1:0-41258 GCF_001883845.1 Diplodia corticola
GGGGGTAATTAAGGCTGTTAGTAGAGGAGTAAAGACATGAAAAGTGCGGATTTGGTAGGTAGATAGGCCATAATACCGAATATTAAAAGAAACTGAGGCTGCCATCATCTTCTTCATGTTCTTCAGGATCAAAGTCAAGTGCGTAGAGGTTGATGGACGCATTTAACTTTACCACGAGCTGAGTGGTCGAACAAGGTTGAAGAAGCTAGGGCAAACGAGTTGAAAAAGTGGCTTGTCGCAATCAACGGCAATCTAGCCACTACTATGGTTTATTGTCACGTATTACTTAATAGAAAACCAAGACGTATCCGCTTGTTGTTAATAGACACGTTATGGTGCCTCGCGTATTTGTAGAAGACTTGGACGTCGGCACCGTACAGGAAGGAGACGCATACAATCCGGTCGCCACCGAAGATCCCGAAAAGCATGCCGCTATTGACATGTGCAACAATGTCCTCGAGAGTGGCTGGAAAGAAATGTATGGTCTCAAGCGTACGTCTCTCGGCCAGTGTATCACTGGGCTTGGGTAGCGGCCACGACCAAGGGTCCTGTTGCTGGAAGAGGAAGCGAGCTATGGCCGCAGCCCAGGCCACAAGAGGCATGGCGGATCTCCGGGGATCTGAGCTTGGCAGATGCCCTGCGCCATGACGCGCTCCAGTCGCGCTTTCCTAAATTTTCGGAGGCCGCCAAGTGCAACACCGCGCAACCTGCCAGTTGATGGATCGCAACCATGGGCCCGCCTCTTCGCCGCAACCCCAGCGGCAGCTAGCCGAGTCCCTCCCTGCGAGCACCAGCGAAGGCGGCAGCTCGCTCATCGCTCAGCTTACAGGCAATCCCTATTTCACTGCTGTCAGTCTGGTCCAAGACGCATGCGCCAGGACGCGTTGCTGACGACATATTCCCAGGGCTTCGGTCTGGCCGGCCTTGCTACCTTTGGTCGCCTAGCTCAACAGGGCGTCAAGCGCGGTGCTGTTCTCCTCCGCCGTCGCATGCTCGTCGAATTGGAAATCACAAAGAACGACGATGCCTACCCGTGGTTGCTGCAATGGATGTACCAGCGCGGGCACTCGTTAGGATCGGAGGCTGCTGCTGAAGCTGTGCGGTACGTGGTCGCTCTGCCCACTGGGGTCAACGGTGTTCTGATGGACAGTCCAGTGACACTGCAAGTCGCGGCTTGTTCGATGCGCTCGCCCGCCGGATTACTCCCCGAATGCACCACCTCCAGCTCAACACAAGCACCTACAAGCGTGCCGACGGCGCACAAGTGACTGATTTTTATCTTCAACCCGGACATGGAAAGCACATCATGCGGTACAAAAACGCTTGGATGCTGGTCAATCGAGAACGCCAGGGCAATCATCTGGACACCAATGGCGAGCCCTTCGAGACGGTCACACTCACGACACTGCAAGCTCACAAGCACGTCTTTGAGCAACTCTTTGCCGAAGCCCACGAGATGGCACAGCAGAACCAAGAAGGCAAAACACTCGTCCTTGTGCCGGACGCCTTTGACTGGAAGCCTTTCGGGCAACCGAAGCGGAAGCGGCCGCTCGAGTCGGTGGTGCTCGAGGAGGGGGTCAAGGAGCGTCTGGTCCAGGATCTGCAGGAATTCATCCAGAAGCGAGAGTGGTACTTTGACCGGGGAATTCCGTATCGAAGGGGCTATTTGCTGTACGGCCCGCCGGGGACGGGCAAAAGCTCGGTTATCGAGGCAATTGCGGGTCACTTAAATTTCAACATCGCAATGCTCAACCTGAGCCAGCGGGGCATGACCGACGACAGGCTGCAATTCATGCTGACCAAGGTACCTCCGCGGACCCTGGTGCTCCTGGAAGATGCAGACGCGGCATGGGTGAACCGCAAACAGGCCGATGGGGACGGGTACTCGGGGGCATCGGTCACCTTCTCCGGGCTGCTCAACGCGATGGACGGCGTTGCGAGCGCAGAAGAGCGCATACTCTTCTTGACGACGAACCATGTGGAACGTTTGGATGAGGCTTTGATTCGGCCCGGGCGAGTGGATGTCACGGTGCGCATAGGAGAGGCAACGGATTGGCAGATCCAGCAGCTGTTGGAACGGTTTTACGGCGAGGCGGATCCCGACGGCGCGGGCCGGAGGAGGTTTTTGGCAAAGGCGCGCGAGCTCGGCCTCGTGGGCGCGCTGAGCCCAGCGGAGCTCCAGGGGCTGTTCCTCTACAACAAGGAGGATCTCGAGGGCGCGATTGCAAGTTTGGACGAGGTTGCATTGATGCACGCGCATCTGGCGCGCAAGCTGAACTCGGCGGACGAATGAGGGCGCGGCGGCGGGGCAGAAGCCCGTAGTAGCAGGTATGAAAGCACTACTGTGGCACTACTGTTGTAGGGACCCATGCGTGCAACCGGCGGGAGGGGCGGAAAGCGAGGCTGGCAGCGTCTCGCAGCGTCTCGCAGCGTCTCGGTGCTATTTGTCGGCAGCGGGCTGCAAGGGACGGGCCTGCGGGTTTGGGCGGTCGCTCCGAGGTGACGACAGCGGGCCGGCGGCATGTCATGCGCGCATGCGGAAAGATGCGTGACAAGCAAAGAAAAAATCCTGCGATCGCTGCTGGGGGGGTGCTCACCGCCGCGCGTGCCGCTGCAAAGGCGCGCAAGGCCCCCGTGTTGGGTCACGTTCCGCATTTCGCCGCTTTATCGTACGGCGGATCTAGCCTTGTTATCTGATGGAAGAGCCTGCGCAAGCCCCAAGCGTCCCAGAAGCCTGGCTCGCAGCCGTGTTAAGGCTCCTAGTGACGCGCCGTCGCATGCAGGCCTCCGAGGTCGCGGAAAAGGCGCCGGGCAGTCCTTCCACGTCAGGAGCGTGTTGTCACGTCTAACGACCACGCCTCGTCCGCCGCGCCCAAGCTAGATGGCACGCCCAAGCCGCAATCCCGAAGCACAAAAAAAGCAACCCTCTGCATCAGCCACCTCTCCGATGCTGCCTGTCCACCTCTCCCTCCCCGCGCCGTGCCACCACACCCTCACGCCTGCCTGCCACCCTCTGCCACATTTTCCTCCGCCCTCGGCGACTCCCACGCGCCGGGCCCCAGCACTGTCCCCCGCCCGCGCACCACCATGTCGAAGGTCCCGCTGCTGATGCGCTCGTCGCCCGCCCAGGGCACCGGCTCCTACGGCGCTCTGCCCGTCCAGATGCTGAGCACCAGCGCCGAGAGCTCTGCCGACGAGGGCATGCGCGACCTCGACCACGCAGTTCGCTCGGGCAAGCGCAAGGCCACCAGTCGCCTACGCGAGGCTGACACCATAACGGAGGACGACCCCGAGTCGAGCAAGTCGACGCGCAGTCGCTTTGCTTCGACTGGTCGGCTGCTGGACCGCAAGGGCTCCAGGCGCAGCCGCAGGAAGAGCTTGCCAAATTTCAACCTGCCCGACGAGCACCCCACCGCCGTCGAGGCGTGGGTAGGCAATCTGGACGAAGAGATGGAATCTGACGAAGACATGCGCTCAGACTCGGGCCGTTCGAATTCGGATTCAGGCCACTCCGACAGCTCTGAGGCCATAAACATCGACGGTCCCGAGGGCAGTGCCGACGCCGGGGAAGGATCCCAGAACAAGGCGGCTGAGGAGAGCCCTGCAGACGACTCGCCCTATCCCCAGGTGCGAGCGGCGGTGCGGCCCTCTGACGACACCTCTCTGTCTATCAATACCCCCCGGATGTGGACCTTGTCCATGCTCTTCTCCATCCTCGGCTCCTCGACCAATTTGTTCTTTTCTCTCAGATACCCTAGCGTTAGCATCACGCCGGTCATCGCGCTCCTGCTTGTCCACCCTCTTGGCCTGCTGTGGGATCAGCTTTTGAAACGTCCCGACGACCCTGCTGAGGTTTTCACGAATGGATCCATCCAACACAGGGCTGCAGACTCGCAAGAATACGGCGTTTCAAACGGCGCGATTGGCCTCAGAGACCACGATGGAGATCGCAACGGGGAAAAGGGCCGGAGTTGGGCACGCAGTCTTCGGCTGTGGCTCGCGCAAGGAAGGTGGAACGAAAAAGAGCATTGCTGCGTGTACATCAGCAGTAACGTCTCGTTTGGATTTGCTTTTGCTACCGATGTATGCACGTCTTGCGCATGTTTGACGCACAGGCTCGCTAACGCACTGTCCAGGTCATCGTCGAGCAGTCTATGTTCTATCACCAAAAGCTCACCATCACCTATCAAATCCTCCTCACTATTTCCACTCAGGTCCTGGGGTATGCTCTTGCAGGTCTTACCCGACGCTTCCTTGTCCGACCCAGCGGAATGATCTGGCCCGGCACCTTGATTTCAACATCCATGTTTTCCACCCTGCATAAGCAAGACAATGCACCAGCGAACGGATGGCATATCTCACGCATGAGGTTCTTCCTCTATATTTTCTTGGGGTCCGCGGCATTCTATTTCCTCCCGGGCCTGCTTTTCCCTGCTCTGAGCTATTTCAACGTCATCACATGGTTTGCGCCCAAGAACGTCGTCGTTGCGAATTTGGTGAGCCTTTTACGCCGTTTCACAGCCGGACTGGACACTGACAGTCATTCAGTTCGGTGTTGCCTCTGGTCTCGGATTGTTTCCTATGACGTTCGATTGGTCGCAGATTGCGTACATTGGCTCCCCGTTGGTTGTGCCTTTCTGGGCTGCTCTCAACATTGTCGGAGGCCTGGTGGTGGTCATGTGGTTCATGGCTCCCATCATGTGTATGTGCTTTTCATGCGGTGTGCTCTGAACTCTGAACACCTGCTAACATATTCCAGACTACATGAACGTCATGTATTCGTCCTACATGCCAATCTTGTCGGCCGCCGTCTTCGACAACACTGGTAAGCCATACGATGTCAGCAAGATTCTCACCGACAACTTCCTTTTCGACGAGAAGGCCTACGAGAATTACAGCCGTGTGTTCCTGCCAATAACCTATGTGTTGAGCTATGCGCTACAATTTGCAGCTCTCACTGCGCTGCTCACACATACTGCGTGTTGGCACGGAAAGGATATTCTGCGGCAATGGAAAGCATCCTGGAAAGAGATCAAAGGACAGAGCGAGCAGCCCGCGTATCAGCAAGTCCCTCAGGAAGAACGGTCCCTGCGCCACAAGAAGTCGACCCGTAGCATGACAGCCTCCATGCCCGACCTGGACAATATGATGGGTGCGGAGGATGTCCACAACCGGTTAATGAGGAGATATAAAGATGCGCCGATGTCGTGGTACCTCTTGACAGGTGTCCTTATGACCGCCATTGGCATGTTTGTGGTGGAATAGTAAGTTTCCTCAGAAGCTATTACGCGAGCAGCTCCTGACTTGGTCCCAGCTACCCCATCCACCTGCCTTGGTACGGTCTATTGCTCGCGCTAGGCATTTGCACCCTCCTCTTCATCCCCATCGGCATCGTCATGGCGATTACCAACCAGCAAAGCAGCCTTTACCTTATCTGTCAGCTCATCTGCGGTGTGATCTTCCCTGGACGACCGGTTGCGAACATGGTGTTTGTGACGTACGGCTACATCACGTCCACTCAAGGCCTGAAGTTTTCGTCGGATCTCAAACTTGGCCACTACATGAAAATCCCGCCAAGGATTCTTTTCGCGCTCCAACTCGCAGCAACGGTTGTGTCCAGCCTTACGCAGATTGGCGTTTTGAACTGGATGCTAGGGAACATCCCTGGCATCTGCACGCCAGAGGCCATCAACGGCTTCAACTGCCCAATCGCCCGGGTTCACTTCAACGGAAGCATTCTCTGGGGTGTCGTTGGCCCGGCGAGGTTTTTCGGCCCTGGAGCGTTGTACCGACCGCTCGTCTGGGCGTTCCTACTCGGCGCCGTCACACCTGTCGGGGTGTGGCTCCTCGGGCGGAGGCAGAAGCATAGCGTTTGGCGAAAGGTCAACCTTCCGGTGCTCTTTGGCAGTCTAAGCTGGATTCCGCCGGCAACAGGTCTCAATTTCTCGGTCTGGGCCGTGGTTTGCTGGATCTTCAACGACTTCATCCGAACTCGCCATAACGCGTGGTGGAAGAAATACACCATGACGCTGTCGGCAGCGCTTGACTCGGGTGTCGCGGTCGGCGTGGTCATCGTATTCTTCGCGGTCATATACCCGGGTTTCAACAAGGGATTCAGCTGGTGGGGCACCGAAATCTTCAAGCAGGTATGTTTGGCCCCCCATGATAGTACGAAAGACAGCGAACTGACATATTTCTCCTTAGGGCTGCGATTGGCATGCATGCTCGTACAAGACCGTCGAACCCGGAGATCGCTTCGGCCCCGACACATGGTGATGATGAACACGAAAGGAAACCACAAGAATGCACGGCCTCCTTAGTAACGACGATTCGGGGATGCGCGAGATGAAGCGGTCCCGGAACCTCTCATGATACCCTTCTCTTCGATGATTGAACATTTCGCGTAGACCGTGATTGAGCAGCATGTTGAGTATTGTTTGATTATTTTTAGCATTGCGGCCCCGGCTTTCGACAAGCATTTGGTTTTGCGGCATCATTTATTCAAAATTTCGATTGCCTTGTTCTGGCTTTCCGTAGACGCATGAGCTGTCCTTTGTGTTTCGTTGAGGTTTGCAGTGGGCATGCATGGCAAGGCGGTAGAGAAGCATAGCATATAACGGTTTGGTTTGTTGCAATCTTGGTGGAAGCAAACGGCATAAGCAGGCAAGTCCTGGAAGACTTTGGGTTTTTCTGAGCACGGCTGCGAAAGTGCGAGCATCTCGCAGTCATCTGGATGGATAAGGCGGGCAGCATGGGTCCTAGATGAGCTTATTTCGCAATGGAGTGGCAAGAACGAACCGCCGTTCGATATATGTGATTAAGATGCAGCCTCGCCAAGTGCACCAAGCCGTCTCAGAGGAGCACAGTCGTCGAGTGGCGCCGTTTCGGGGAATGCGGAGTGGGTGTGCATAGGTAAGCTCGATGTGCACGTGACCTCGTTGAGACCACTTCAACACCGTGAGCTAAGCTAGGCCGCAGTCTTTCCCGCGCACATCCACCACAACCCAGCTGCACGCCCGCCACACGTTCTCTCTTCTCGTCTGCTTACTTGTCCGATCGCTACATTAGCACTTCCGCTCGCCGCGTTACCGACCCCGACGCCGACACCGACCCCGACACCTCGCACCCGCAATCGCCTAGCCTCTCCCCCGCGACACGTATACGCAGCTCCTGGGCGACCCTCTCCCCATCTGCGCACCTGCTCACCTCACCCACCCACTTCCGGGAAACATGTCGAATTACTACACATCCCCCAATGCGGGGCCGTCGGCTGCATATGGCGGCCAGCCCGGCGCTGCAGCGCAGAACCTCAACTTCTACCAATCCTCGTACGCAGCGCAGCCCGTATCGGGACACACGACACCCTTTCAGGCGTACAACGGTGGCGCTGCGGCCAACGCCTACGCCGGCGCGGGCTTTGGAGGCATGGGCAACATGGCGGGCCCGAGCGGCTTCGGCGGAGCGGTGCCCGGTGTGAGCGGCAGGATGGGCGAGCAGGGCGGACTGCGGACGGGTTGGTTGGCGGCATTTGGGACCGAGGGCTACGACGGCGAGCCGCCGCTGTTGGAAGAGCTGGGTGTGAACTTTGGACACATCAAGATGAAGGTGAGTGGGTGTTTGCGGCGCGTACGGGGGTTGGGATGCCGTGGAGGCAATGTACCAACGTGCTAACGGTGCGGCCTCGACAGACTCTTACGGTGCTGAACCCGCTGGCGAGAATAGATCAGCACATCATGGACGACTCGGACCTGGCGGGCCCGATCCTGTTCTTCTTGCTGTTCGGTACCTTCTTGCTCTTTGTAGGTTCCAGTCCGCCGTCCACACGGCGCAACCGCTAACCATGCGAACAGTCCGGCAAGGTACACTTCGGCTACATCTACGGTCTGGCGCTACTCGGTAGCACCTCTCTCCACATGATCCTGTCCCTCATGTCTCCGCCCGTCGACGCGGCAACGGCCAGCGCATCGGGCCACCCGTCGCACCCCACCACGTCATCGCACTTTTCTTCGACCCTCACATTCCCCCGCTCTGCATCGGTACTCGGATACTGCCTCCTGCCGATGGTGCTGACGTCGTTAATTGGCATCGCTGTGCCCATGGACGGCCCATTCGGATACATCTTGACGACGGCGGCCATCATGTGGTGTACGTACAGCAGCAGCGCCATGTTCTGCGCAGTCGGTCGCATGAGCGGTATGCGCGGCCTTGTGGCTTACCCGTTGGGGCTGTTCTACGTGGGATTCGGGATCATGGCCATCTTCAGCAGCAGGGGAACGGGCAGCTTGGCGGCCAAGACGGCGGGTGTGTAGAGGGCTATGGGGAAACAAGGGGACGGGCGGCTTGGAGCTTTCTTTGTGCGTCGATTTTAGCGTTGTGACGGGAGGGTGCTAGAATGCATGCATTGGAAGGAGTGACGCGGAATTGTACGATGGAGCTGACGGGACTGCTAGGGGCAAAGGAAAAGCAAGGCGTCTTTGAGTGGATAGACGAGGCATGTATGACCTGTCTTTGGTATCAGTAAATTAATCGAAAAGACATGTCAAGCTGCGATCTAAGCGGAGCGTGCGATGTGCCCAACCGGCATCTACTTAGCGCCGCGTGCTCGGCAGCGGGATGCGTCCTGCCGAATGACGCATACTAGGTACCTAGGTGATCCCGGTGCATCTCCCTCCATTTCTCATCTCTTCTCCACATCCACCGCCGCCGGTCAGCTAACACGCGCTGCGAAGGTAGCACCCATAACCATCCTTACACGCGCTGGGCAAGTGACGACCCTCGAGCTCCAACCCAATCGCATGTTTACGTCCGACTGCAATCGCTCTGCTTTCCGCGTCCATCTTCTACTTGTTTTACCTTTACTACTCACCTTGTGTAGCAGCTTCCCGCGCGCAACGCGTTCGGTCCGGTCGCTTCAAAGATCTTAGACGGCCTCACGACCATTTGTAGAAGAAGAGCTTGGATAAGGTTTTATCTTCCATCGCCAGCACGCTACTACGAGATTCGCCCAAGATGGTGCAGCCAACCGCCAACTCCTCGGGCGCTGCTGGAGACATCTCCGTGAGGGAGTGGATCTGCTGGGTGGGTACCTTCCACGCCGTCCACCGGCTTCAATGCTTTCTTCGCCCGCCACTTGTGTCGCTCAAGCCTCCACCTTCTGTCGCCAGTCATTCGAACCGCAGACTAACCTCTCGCGCGCACGCACAGGAAGGCGAAGCCCCGGTCGAGCCCACATCGACCCTCGTCCTCACTGCACCTAGCAACACCTTTCTCGACACACGGCTGCTGCTCCCGACGCCCTTCACGCCGACCGCGGAGCGGCCTCTGCCCAACACGGGCGGGCCGCTCGACCGCCTCGAGTGGGCCTTCTCGGGCGTGTCAGAGACGCTGCCGCCCATCGTCATGTCGCAGACGCAGCACGTGGCCGCCCACTCGCACGCGCCGCCTCTGGCATCCGTCGACTACCGTCGCCTGTGCGACTTCAGCAGCAGCGGCGGCGGCACGGTGACGGTGCCGCGGAAGCGCTGGAACCACGTCATCGACAGCAAATGCGTCGCACCTGGCCAGAAGCCGGCGCCCGACGAGGGCGAGATGTACGCGGTCGCGGGCCGGCCCGAGGCGTGCTTGGAGATTGGCAAGATGGAGCGGGAGAAGGGGAGTGGTGTCGTGAGCCGGTACCAGGAGTTGTGGGTGTCGGCGGAGCCGAGGGTGAGATTGTCCTGACTTTTTCCTTCCCGGTCCATTTCTTGCTTCCCCCTTCGCGATTGAGCGGTGTCCACTGATTTGGTACGCTGTCGATATCACAGTTGGTCGGCTCGGAGACTCGTCGCCAGGGTGTCGTGCTCTCGCTCGACATGCCCGAGCAGCAGGCCCGCGGCATCATTATCCGCGTCGCGCAGTATTGCCAGGCGCTGCTGATAACCAAAGATCAGATCGACCTCGAGCGCTGGGAGTGCGTAGACGGGACCCGAGCCGAGTGGCAACGCGCGGCGAAGCTGGGGAGCAGGTTCTTACCGTGTTCCTGGACCTTCGAGGGCGGTCAGGCCATTGAGGAGGGTGTAGCTGTTGGAAGCACACTGCAAGATGGTGAAATGAAGTGGCAAGTGCAGGAAAGGTTTGCGTGGTAGGTGGATGGGTGATGCGATGCTCGGGGGGTGGCTTGTTGGTCTTCGTGAATGGGCAGGCTTTTAGGATACTAGTTCAGCGGAGGGCATAGAAGGCTAAATATCGTGGCAAGGGATGGGAAAGCATCGCTGGGCGGGTTTGGAGGGCCCAAGAGTGAGAGGAAGGATCCACGCAACTGGGAAGCTCTTTTCCTCATCCCCGTGCAATTTGAGAATGGAGGGCACCAAACCATTCACGGCTAACGTTGACAGACTCTGCGCAAAGAGTGGTGGTAAGTGTCGTGTATTCTCTAAGTGCCCTCCGAAGAGGGCTAGGCAATAACTACTTCTAAATGCCAAGACGCTAGTGCACGGATCAACAACGTGAGGATCAAAGAGCGTTTTCAGGAATAAGGAAGGAAACCGGACAGCCAAGTCTACAAAGAGAGGTCCAGTCCGTAATCGGGGGAGATCCTGACACCTTGGGTTTCGAAGGTGTGGTCCTCTAGATTTCTTTTCTAGGCGTTCGCCGAATCGAGGAGGTTGAATTAAGCTCTTGGTCATCATCGTAAAGCGCTCTTTTGAATCTTCCAACGCGATTTGGCGCTTCTTCTTGTTCCATTGTGGCTGTAGATTAAGCGGAAGCCGTGAGCTCTAAACGTCCAGAGCATTGGCTTATTAGCAGGGAAATCGGCGAATGAAAATGGCAGAACATCTACATCCAACCCCACCGAGCGGTGCGAACCGCAAAGCTCGAATCTGCGAGCTGATGTCCCGCATTTGTATAATAAGAGGCTACACGTCGACTAGAACAGGAGAATCACATCGTGGGCACATTTCACACGTAAACAGAGGCAGTCCTCATGTTGGGTATCTTAAAAGCCAAGCAATCCCATTCCTTGATTTTGGTACCATAAATTAGGCATGATGCTTGTCCTGTTCCGTTTTGAGGTACAAGCAACGAACGCCAACCCAGCACTTTTTTAACCCATCTATTTGGCCTTCTCGGCGGCGGCGTCAGCAGCAGCCTTGGCGCGCTTCTCGCGGACACCGACAAGGCGGGCGTCGGAGCGAGCGACACGGAGAGTGCGGAAAGCGTTCTCGGTGGCGGGGTAGTCGGATACGGCGCCCTCGGTGACACCGGCAGCCTGGACGATGGGGAAGGTGGAGGCAACGTTCTTGACGTTCTCGCCGGCCTTGACAGCCTTGACCTCCTCGGCGGAAGCGTCGCCCTTCTTGGCGGCCTTGGTGCCAGTGCGGCGGGGGAAGACAATGAGGCGCTGCCTGTACTCCTGGAGGCGCTCGACGTTGGCCTTCAGGGACTCCTCAGAGAGGTTCTGGCGGCGGGGGTCGACCGAGATACCGATGGTGGGCGCGAGCTTGCGGGGGATTCCAGCGGCCTTGAACCAGTCAGCTTTGTGCTCGGTGTTGCCCAGTCGTCCATCTGAATCCATACCTTGAGTTCAGCGAGGGAGAAGCCACGGCCGGCGCGGACGCGGCGGTTGTACTTGACGGAGGGGCAGCGGACGACGGGCCTCAGCTTGTCGACCGGGCGAGGGGCGACAGCGGCAGCCTTGGCCTGGCGGGCATCACGCCTGCTCTTCTTCTTGCCGGCCTATTCGACGGGGTATTAGACAAAAAGTCTGTTCGATCGGCGCCTCTGCTCTCAGATGGCTGAGAGGGGAATTACCTGATCGAAGTGAACGCGGACGCGGCGCTGCCAATCCTTGCGGAAGTCTGCAATCCATTGTCAGCAACTCGTGGGCGATGCCGGGCAGTAAGGACTTTTTCTTACGGTTGTGGGGGATCTGGTTGTTGTGCTTGATGGCCTATGACGAAGAATGTTAGCGGTCTGACCGCTCGGAGCGCAAATTGCGCGTATTTGCATAGAATGCGCGT
This sequence comes from Diplodia corticola, assembly GCF_001883845.1. Taxonomy (NCBI): domain Eukaryota; kingdom Fungi; phylum Ascomycota; class Dothideomycetes; order Botryosphaeriales; family Botryosphaeriaceae; genus Diplodia; species Diplodia corticola. The sequence continues at coordinate 12,000 of NW_017971591.1, forward strand.
CGCAGCGGCGCGTGGCGGCATACCATTTTGACGGTTGTTGAGCAGGCACTGGGTTAGCCGGTTGTCGTCGTCGCTGTCGAAGTCTCGAATAAACGCGCAAAGTTCTGTGGACGGTTGAAGCGAAAAGGGATCAACGTTCTGCCGCAGCGCCGGCGCTAGTCTCAAAACCGTAATGGAGGGCGTGCATGTGACCTGGAGCTCCTACCATCAAGTGCTGGCCACCTCCAGACATCTCCATCCGCTCTGCCATCGGAGAAGAGCTTGTCAGCACCTACATCATGATCCCGCGGTCTTTCTTGCCGCTTGTTTTCGCTGCGGGCGCTTATGCGGCCCAACCTTCAGCACCGTCGCCCAAAGCGGCTCCTCTCCGCGAGTTGCCTTGGGCCCAACTCAACTTCCTGCATACGACTGACACACATGGCTGGCACGGCGGACACCTGCAAGAGTAGCCCTCTCCACGCCTTCGTGACCGCTTGATTCTGACTCTGCCCGACGCAGGTCATCGTATTCGGCTGACTGGGGCGACTACATCTCCTTCGCTAAGCACATGCGCGCCCGTGCGGATGCGGACGGAGTAGATCTCCTGCTCATCGACACGGGTGATCGTGTCGAGGGGAACGGCCTCTACGACGCATCCGAACCGAAGGGCAAATACACCTTTGACATCTTCAAGCACCAGCATATTGACGTCATCTGCTCGGGCAATCACGAACTGTACAAGCAGAACTCGTCTGAAAACGAGTTCTACTACACCGTCCCTAACTTTAACGGTAGCTACCTTGCATCGAACTTGGATATCGTCAACCCTGAGTCTGGGGAACTTGAGCCGCTTGCCCCGCGGTTCAAAAAGTTCACCACCAAGAACCAAGGCATCCGAGTCCTGTCCTTTGGCTTCCTCTTCAACTTCGCTGGGAACGCCAACAACACGGTGGTCAAGCCTGTCGAAGACACTGTCAAAGAGCAATGGTTTCAGGATGCCATCCGTGACAAAGACGTCGATCTCATTCTCGTGATCGGTCACGTGGCTCTCCGCACGCCGGAGTACAAGCATATCTTTAAAGCCATCCGCTCCGTGCAGTGGGACGTCCCGATCCAGTTCTTCGGTGGCCATGCCCATGTGCGAGACTTCAAAAGGTTTGATGATAGATCAGTGGCCATCGCAAGCGGGCGGTACATGGAGACGGTCGGCTTTCTTTCCATTGACGGGCTGAGCACTGGTAAATCCAAGAGCATTGCGCCCCAAAGGGCGGAACTCACTTTTGGGCGTCGGTATATCGACAACAACCTCTTCTCACTCTACCATCATAGCGGCAAGAACGAGAGCACTTTCTCAACCCCCGAAGGGAAGGACGTCACGAAGATGATTGCTAAAGCTCGAGAGGAGCTGAGGCTCGACAAGAAGCACGGCTGTGCTCCGCAGAATCTCTGGGTCAACCGCGCTCCTTTCCCCGCCACGGACAGCATTTTCACGTGGCTGCAGGAGCATGTGCTCCCGGAGCAGATGAGCAACACCTCCCGTGTTGCGGACAATAAGAAGGCACTCGTCATCACCAACACGGGAGCCATGCGTTTTGACATCTTCAAGGGGCCTTTCACGAAGGACAGCACCTTCCTCGTCTCGCCGTTTACCAGCGGGTTCCATTATATCAAGGACGTACCCTACGCCGAAGCCCAGAAAGTCCTGCGGGTCTTGAATAAGGATGGCGTCCAAACCTTCTCTGAGGGTCCTTTGGACTCGGCAGTGCTTGCGCCGCCTGAGCAGCAGAGCGGTCGCTTAAGCGTTGCTTCCACACGGGGCTTGGGGTCGGAGTATGTCGCCAATGACCGGGTGCAAGCACCTCTCACTCAGGACCAGCCGTCCGATCTCACCCCAGGCTACACTACAATCGACGATGCGGGTAGCGAGGGCGACGACACGGTGCACTCGGCGATCCAGTTCTTTGAAGTCCCAAACTGCATCCAAGCAGAACTGGGCTTCAGCTCGAAGGACGAGGAGCCGGAAGAGGTTGATCTCGTCTTCAATGAATTCCTACAGCCTTGGATCCTGGTTGCCTTAAGGTATCTCGGGCAGGAGTACGATGTCTCGGACGCGCAGCCGTACATGGAAGGGAGGAGCTTCACGAGCATCATCACCGACTGGGTCGGTGCTCACTGGGATTGCTGATGCTGTAAGTATACGTTCTGACGGATGGCGTTTGCTTGGGTTGTGGACGGTAGACATGAACAACAATAGATTAAGCGGATGCTTTAGCCTGATGCGGGTCGGGGCACGGCGGTGCTCGGTCAGCGTGCTTGATCAGCCCCTGCGGACGCCATCATTGCGTCAGTTAGCAGTTTCGTCACCACTGCCTTCCGTCCAGTCTGGTTTCCCTGCGGAGAAACCGCGGGCCGGTGGGCGTTCCTTCCTCTCGCGCAGCAGTGACGACGCTCCCTTAGTGGCCGGTGCACATGACGTCACCGTGGGGCAGCCCGAGTTGATAAAGGTAGAAGAGGGGTGGAAGGTTGCTTCCCTCAACAACCGCATCCAGCAAGCCTCACAGTCTTCCCAAACCACTCGCGAACCCCCTATCTCCGAGGTAAGTCTGCTCAATGCCCTCCTTGCAACCCAAGCACGCATCCGTCGATGCGGAAATTGTGAATCAAGGGATCGTGATGGCTGACGACAGAACAGCAGAACCCTCTTACAGACCTCAAACTGTACGCGCAATCCTTCACCAGCACCTTGTTCAGCACGCGAGGCTGTCCCAGTCAGGGGCCAAATCCCCGTGTCCTCCATCGCCTCCACACTATCGTCTGCACTTACGACAGCCCGCTGATGCAACTTCTGAATAGCCTCAACACCCACTCAATCACAATGTCTGCCCCCAACGCCGGCCGCCAGTCGCCCGACCCCGAACACCAGACCGATGCCCAGCAGAAGGGTCCGCAGGCCGCCCCTCACCTGGGCTCCGGCCCCGACGAGGGCTCGAAGCAGGCTTCCGAGCAGGACAAGTCGGCCCTGTCGTCCAACCCTACCCATATCCTCGAGAAGCACGCCGAGGAGACTACCAGCAAGAAATAATGGAGTGGCCGATACCCGCACAGATGTGCAGTCCGGAGGAAGTGTTGACGGACGATCGACCTGAGCATTGGCTGCGACTTGTTGCCTTTGCATACATATAATCACTTGAGCTGAGAGTGACACGGAGTCCTCGAGGCTTCTGTTCACGACGACATCAATGAATATCATGATTCGAATGTACTTGCTGATCTTCGTCACTGCGAACGTGACCTTGAATACCAAACCCCGTATGCACGTGATAGCGGCCGGCATCAGTCACAATGACAGTCAAACAGTGATCGCAGCCATGCTTTTAAACGCTCTATCTTCACTATGCCAATGTAATCGTCCGTCTCTGACACGCGTTATTCTATCTTTAGCTCGCCGGATCGACCGCCCAGTAACCCAAAAGCCACGCGGTAACCGATACAAGCATGCCGCACCGCCTCATCAGCAGCCACCGTCTCGGCCCCGGCCCCACCCTTACCCTTCCTCACGTGGGGAAAAAAGCAAACGGGGGGCTTTTGAAATTCGAATCACCGCCTGCAGCCCTGCAAGATGCCGGGAAATTCCTTCTTATGCGCGCATATGCGCTCACAGTCTGTCATGCGTGCATGACGATTCCGGTCAGGTTTGCGTCTGCGGATGCGCGCACGTCAGGTGCACTTGCTACCCTGGCTCTGCTGAGGTAGAATGAGACTTTTTATTATTCTCAAAGATGGTCGGCTGAGAATCATGTATTCTCGTGCGACCCCGGCGGACTGGAGAGAAGAAGAGAGAATTTGTGATGTAGGAGGATATCGCATGGTCATATGGCATGGGTAAGGCATATGCAAGCCGGAGCCCTGTGCAATCGACCGGCATGTTAAACTGTAGTGCATCATAAATCATTTCAACACATGCTTTTTCTTGTACGTGCCCTCTACGTATACCGCTGCCTGCTTTTCCCTATATGTGGTGTGCTGCGATAAATAATCGATCGATCTCCAAAGCATTGCGCAATGACAATCTCCGCAGGACTTGATCCACGAACCTGGTTAACACGTATCCCAAGGTAGAAGAGTGTCAGGGTGTCTCAATATCGGCGCGGAGAAGGACAAGGGCAAACAAACGAAATAGGGCCCTCAGTGTAGCCAAGGACCTGGACCTGGGACTCGACCAAGCCATCTCTTACCTCAGCGAAAGCAGCACTGAGAGAACAACAACTCGGTCCGAGAGAACAAGTGGAGCGGCCTAGCCTAGCTTTCTGCAAATAACCTTCTGATAGGCGCGGTGAGGATACGACAGGGCTGACCGGGGCTGACTGACCGAGCAAGCCGCACGTCATGGACCATTTCTTCCCGCCGCCGGCTATGACCCCCCCTCCACAAACCTCTTGGCCTTGGCTTGCATATGCACCGGAACCGGCGGGTACCCTGCACACCACGTACAATATTACCCAGTCAGCGGAGCGGGGACGACATGCAAGTCACGCGTGCAGCGTACGAGCGCAGGCGCCGGCCCATGTGGCTTGCCGCAAGCTACCGTCTGCTAAATAGTTGGCTACCGCCGTGCTTAATCGGACGCCTGACGACCATGCATACCGTCGCGGCAGGAGTGCATGGTGGTCTCAGCCCTGCGAGGCTTGCTTACTTTGACTTCGGTGACCTATCGTCCAAGGCAATCGTGACTTCATGCCATCGGGGACTCGAGCGCTTCAAGAGGCTTGCGAGATCTTAGTAGAGATAGTCACGAAAGTTCTTGTCGAGTCTCGATCCGCGACATGTTTCTAAATTGGTCACTGCAGGGGGGGGGCTGTGAGCTGCTTACTAGAGGGGGGGATGGAAGCGGCTAGCTGAACGAAGGTGGCTGTGGCGCCAAGGTGTAGGCAGACGGGAAAATGAGGATCATCAAGGTGAGCGCCAAAATTAATGTTCGGGTATTATTTTCAAAGTCTTGTCTGTCATGCGTTTGTGTCACTAGTGAAGGGTGTAGTGTGTCACCATGTCAGTGTAGCGTTGTTTGACGACCAGCCATCGTCTGGCGATGACGGGCCCAAGCCGAGCAAAAGAAGAAAAAAAAAAGCATGGGAGCATAGTCATGAAGCATCTTAAGTATCACCCACACATCTATATTCCTAATGGCAGTAAAGAGCCGACGTTGTTCTTGTGGGTGATAGTCACGTTCTCCCACATGATGACAATATCGCACAAGACTCGCCCACAACAGTGACTTCTCAGTAACATCACATTGCGGGTACCTTAGTAAATTGTAGTACGTGAATGAGGTAAATTTGTAAATTGCAGGTGCTAGTATCCCTGCTACTCTTTTCTCTATCGTTGCTCGACCAATCATAACGCCTGCCGTGCAAACGCGGAAATCGGATATACAGGTATCAAGAACAGACATTAGCAATTATGAAAGCAGCCACGCGCGCCATTCTTCTGAGGTCCAACATCAATCTCCCGTCCCACATTTAGATTCTGTCGGCGATGGGTGCCGCCTTGATGTCGCGCTTGCTTGTCGCAGCGCTGATGACACTCGTGCAATCCGTCAAGCTGCCGGCGTCGTTGCCCAGAACAGACATCCTGTTGAAACTGTAGCTCTTCGTTAGCCTCGCATCCCGAGAGTCAAAGAAATGGTGGATTGAAACGTACGCGCTCACGAACGCAGCAGCCCACACACCCTGCGCGTTGAATGTGGCCCACAGTGTCCTGGGATCCTTGGAGAGATTGACATCGCTGTCCAAGCTCACGGGTGCGGTACCCGCGGATGTCTGGGCGTAGAACTTAGTGTCCCAGGTGCCAGGCGTGCTATCCAGGGACTGGCCGGCCTGTTCGGGCTTGGCAAAGAACTGCTTTGCAGTGCTATGAGCACCGACGAGAGCGCCCAGGTCGGTAGCGGAGAAGCCCTTGGCCGCGAACTGATTGATCAAGGTCGAAGCAGAGGCAGTCCCCGAGGGGAGTTGGCCCTCCTCGGATGGAGTGTCGCTGTCCTGGCGGCCAACTTTGACAGCAACACGCGGGCCGAGCGGGCAGGTGGCGATTGCTTGCGCTGTCCATACAATCAGTGTCAAATGGCTCAGGTGCGTGCATGTATGACTTACCACCAGCAAATTGGATCAGATCTGCAGTTCCCACGTTGTACTGATCCGCCAAGGGCGCGAGCTTCTGCGCGAAGCTTGCCAACCCTGCGTTCTCAGCGCGGTTGTACTCCTGGGCGAGGATGATGGAGCCATCACAGCCGCCAGAGAAGCAGTCGTGGAAGGCCAGGCGGATGGCCGCTCTTGCATCGTCGCTGCACACCGAGCCGTCAAGAAACCAACCCTTCAGTTCCGAGGCGACATCGTTCCACTCGGATGGGCAGCTTCCCTGACGCTTGACAAGAGAAAGCAGATTGTTGCCCAGCCCTGATGCCTCGCGCTTGAGAACAGAGGCAGCGATCGAGACATCGTTGAACGTTAGGGCATGCACGCTGGAGGCAGCAGCGAGTAGGATGAGAGATGACTTGGAGAAGTACATGTTGATAGAGATGAAGGTGGACGAGCGAGGGAGGAGGGTTGAGCGACTGGCTAGAATAAGAATCGAAAAAGGCAAACGATGGAGCGACGGGCGATTGGGCGGTTAACAGCTGCCCTGCGTCTGGTAGGTGAGATCTGCTGAAGTGACAGGGCTCAGTTGTGGATGCTGCAATGAGAAGATGACTTGTGTCAAGGGCGATTCACATTTTATATCTCACTAAGGCCCAGGGTATGCTCAGCCATGTCGGCGCAGAGGCTTAGAGACGCAGCAACAGGTCGGCGCCTGCTACCACCGATCCACCGAGCCGCTTAGCTGACCCGCATAGCGAAGCACGCCTCCCCGTTGTCCGGGACTATTGAGGTAGTGTGATCTCGGGACTGCCAGGCTGGCGGCGGTGCGGCAGCGCCAGGGGCAACGGGACGGCAGGCATCAGCAGAGCACCGGTAGCGGTGTGTGCGCCAGACCAATCTCGCCGACAAGCGAGGGGACTCGCGGGCAGGAGCATGCTTCATGCCTGGTGGCGGCAGGGGAGCCTGCGTATCATGGCCTCGGGGAGGAAGATCACTTGCAGTGTAGGGTAACTCTCGCCATGCAGCCCACCTGCAGGCGGCCTCGATGTGGTAAGACCCAGGCGCAGTAGCGTCGGGCCTTTTCTTTGACAGGCATGGATGGATGCTGAGGTTGGCGACGAGGTGCAGCAAGAGATTGAGCCGCAATATTGACGATCTGCATGGCCAGGCTGGCTTGTGTTCCTCTCCGCATCGCCACGACAGCCACTAAAACGCCATCCCGAGACGCTACGGATGTAGGTGGGGGATTCTGGGGCGCATTTTCCGTAGACCCACCTTCGTGCTGGAAATTTGAACAAACGCAGTGGGATGCTCCCTGCGTTTCAGGCACTGATGGCCTCGTTCGCCAGCACGCAGCAGCAGAATCGTGGCTGAAAGGTCGGGCATGGCGTGGCTTTCGCTGCACCGCGGGGTGCATAGCCTCTACCATAACTCGCATGTCAGAAGCTTGGTGTCCTGGCTCAGCCGACAGAAGTAAGGGAATGGTTGGTGCTGCCGTGTCCCTCACGCCAGCACGAAGGCTCAGCAGAATCCGGCGGGGCGGGATTGGTTGGGTCTATGATGCACGTTGAGCATGGCCTTCGGATCTCACCTCAGCTTCATGGATGTGCCGGCCAACGCGGCACGCTCGAACAGCTGGCGGATGCTAAAGGCGGCCTGCCAAGCCAAAAGAGGAAATACCGGCTACGTCGCGCGGGAGCAGGTGATCCGAGTCGGAGGTGATCAGCACCGGGCTCCTGAGGCTGCGGTTCTGGCCGAAGAGGGATCATGCTGGATCATGCTGGCAGGACCATGGAGCCCGACGGGACGGCATGACATGCAGGATTATTTCGCTGATGAGTCCGACCAACTGGTCTGACGTACCGCGCCACGGCTGATTCAGCCAGAAAATCAGAACGACGGCGATTGGCGCACGCGGCGCAGCGTTGAGCGCCACGTTGAGCGCAGCCAGTCAGCCAGGCGCAGCAGCCATCAAAACCGCTCATCAATGTCTGGTACATGCCCTGAAGTCCCAGCGGGCGGACAGGCGTCGACATGGAGGCGGGGCTGGGATGCAGCGGTGAACAGAGCCTGTTGAGCAAGCGCGGGCTCAGGCGGAGGGCCGAGCAGGAGCGGTCGTGTGGTGGTCGGATGCGAGCGCGGCCGTTGGCTGGAGGTTGTGGTAGAGTGTGGGGGACGACCGGGGAGGATGGGCAGTGGCGGCGGCGGCGTCGGCGGCGGGCTCGCTTGCGGGCCCCACAAGTGTCCGGCTCTCCATCCATTGTCCGAAAATATCACCACCGCTAAAATGCACGCCACCTGCGCCTCCAAGCCAATCCGCGCCGCGACGTTTGTCAACCCGCCCGCCAACCGTTGTCGCCGTCGCCGGCATCCCCGTTGCCAAAAATGGTGCCACTCCACGATAATAAGCTTCTCGATAAGCTTCGCTGGTAATCCTCCTCGCCCAGGGGAAAGCAAAGTTAACGACCTCCGCCACAACCACATCCACAACTGGTCTGTCAGAGCCGCAGCATCCCCGCGCCCATTCGTCACGAAATCCACCCGGGCACGAGCACGAGCCCAGCGCACGAGGCATCTCCGTGTAGCACCGACACCGCATCTGCCCACTCGCCCACCTCTCCCTTTCAGCTGGCGAAAAGTCGAGAGTGACACTGCCTCCCCCTCTCATTTCCCAATGCGACTTATTCTTGCATTTTCACGAGCAGTCGGACTCCCGGCAAGCCCGGGTCTGACCACGCTCGGCCCTGCGAAGGAATGCATACTTGCGTGCGACCACTAGCCTTGTTCCGAACTCGTATGTATCACGTCACACTTAGCATGCAAGTACGTGGCACTCCTAAACCTCGTTTTTGTTTTCCACTGCGTCGAGAAACTCCATACGCCCGAAAGGAATCAGATTTGGATCGCGCGCTTTGCTGAGGATGCGAAGGAAGGTAGTAGGCGCCGGCAACGGACGGAGAGAACAAACGCCATGCCCCCAGCAAACCAAGGATCGGAAAGAGACAGCCAGAATGTGATAGATGCAATGTTACCTTGACCCCGCCCAGAGAAAATAAAAAGAGAAAAGCAAAAGGTCCCGCCCCTGTGATGCAATCATGTGCGTTGGCCCTGATCTAGCCAAGAAGATCAACATTAAAAGAGAATTATCAGATTAGAAGAAGAGAGTCGAACGAAGAAAGCATCCGATAACCAGTCAGATGCCTGGTAGCTTGACACCGGCGCATTCCGAGATGCTCCAGTGTCCTTGTGGTTTTTTTTTCTCGCACTTTTGTTACTTCATTACTGGCTTCGAATCTCTTCTGCAGACCTGAAGGCTTCCAGCTTTCAGCCTGGTCGCCTGAAAACTTCAACGCCAAGCGTGGGCGTCTCCACCAGCTTGTTACCTGGTACGCCCTCGTCTTTCCTGCGCTGGAAAAAGCTCTGGCATTCGCCCACCACTATCGCCCATTCGCCCAGCGCGCGTCCTGCGTACTTGCTCGAAGTGATGGCTGCCCCTTCCGGCTTGACGCTTGTAATCGGCTTGGGGTTGGCCGTTTCCGACTCCTCGCGCTGTGCGTGCAAGAAATTATGAGCTGCCGGGGGCAGCCGTGGAGGCATCAGACGCATCGGGCCAGGGTTTGCGAAGCGCTTGTCATGCACCCATTCCAATGAAAAGCGGAAGCAGTAGCTGCGATGCGGAGGCACCTCCGGCGTGTTGTGTTTCTTTGCTGCCGTTTCCGAGGTAGTGCTGTCCGAGTTCGGCGTGTCTGTGGTTCCCTCGCGGGAGGTTGGTGGATCAGGGCTGCGAGATTTCGAGCGCGGCTTGGACACGCTTAGAAGATTGCGCAGCAAGCTGAACCGCTTCTTGCCGTTGTCCTCTTCCCCAGCGTCCGAGTTATCCGAAGCAATGGATAGTGCGGAGGCTGGCCGAATGTTTGTGTCGCCCAGCTGCGTCTCCAGCGACGAGTGGTTGCCGTACGCTGACTGTTGGTTTTTCGAAGCATTCGACACGATCCCGTCGAATGAGAGGAATGGCCCATTTGCAGGGGACAATGGCGCGTCGTGACGTATGATGAGCAGCCGGCGCCCGGGTGCTGGGTTGCAAGGCGTGGTTGAGGGGAGCGGCTCGTTTCGCGTCTGTGCCACTTCCTGCAGGTACAGGTAGTGGGCCCAGACTGATTGCAACCTCTCCTCGACACTATTCAGGATTCGCCTGTTTCCATTAGCACTTCACAAAACTTCTTCTCCGCTCGGTCCTGTGGCTTACAAGTCAGAGTCCGTAGCCTCCCCGTCAAATCTTGAGACCCTCCAACAGATCAACCTCATGTAGTATGCCCGAAGCATGGGGCACCAGTGATTGAAACGGCTTTCGAAAAACGCTGGCTCGAGCAGGAAGTCGAGACAGAGCTCGGACTTGCGCTTCTCATCCTCAACAATCGTGCCCCATACGCTGTACAGAAAGGACAAAAGTCGGATCTCCGTGGTGGTGTTGTGGCTTTCTGTCATACGCCTGTACACGGAAATCCAAAATGTCCAGTCAACGACCAACCTGTCGGCAGCGCGCTCATAACGCAACAAGATCAGAAGTGCTTCTTCCAGAAAATCGCAAAGGGTATAAGACGCGTTATGATCGAAAATGGAGACCCTACGAGCAGATGCTTGTAGGAGAGAACTGAAACTTTCTGCAAACATGTGAGGGGCTGTGATGGATTGAGGGTTTCCTACTGAGAGGAAATCTCGAAGAAGCATGATTAGACGATTCTCTGCCATCAGCCGAACGGCGTTGGCCGGAGGCAAAGGAAGGGCCGACGCCGCTGCATCCGGACCGTCCGCAAGCACGTCATCAAAGGTCATAGAAGACGTCGAAAGGCTTTCTTCTTCTTTTGCGGCAGTCAACGCTGCGTGGCGATGGAGAGTCTCGTCCAGGTTTGCGAGGATCTGGGCGTGGACCATGACAAGCCCAGGGGCGCAGAGTCGTTCAGCAGCGGTCGTTCCTGCCGGAAGGAAGTCTGTGATCAGGATATGATAGCACTTGGCAAAGACGTAAAAAAGGTCGCTCTCCGTCCCCGACCATCGCTTCACCCACGACCCGTGCCAAGGCAAATTAGCTGTCCCGAGAGGGAACGGAGCAGGCTTGCGAAGCTCACGGAAAGTTTTGTGAAGGTTGGTGAATCCAAGGGAATGGAGATTCGGCGGGAAGTTGGGGAGGATTGCTTTGGACGTTTCGTCAAGCTTCGACCTGTCTGACATCTTGCACTCCGCCATGACCCGTCTCATGGCATCTAGAGAGGGCGACCACAGTCTAACAAGGATGTCTGCCATGCCGGGGCAAAAGAAAAAGGCATATGCGCATGTTTTCCCGCAGAAGTTCACCAAACTAGCCGGTGCATTTCGCAAAGACATTTTCTCAACCACAAATCCCATCTGCGCGGTAAGATTTTGGATGAGTGTGTTGCGTACGTTGTGATGCACCGATTCGGCCAAGAAGTCGGACTCGAGAGATGCGACTGATGTTGAGGAATGTGACCGGGGTATGACCGGCGCATGCCTTTCCGTCAAGGGTGCAAATGGTGAAGGATGTGTGCGCCACTCTGGGCGTTCCATAATACCTACTATCGCCTGAAGGATATGAGGCCTGTCGGACCCGGAGATAGATTGGTTGTTCTTTCCATTGATCATTTCCAGCAAGCCGGTCCACCATCGATTCAGAATGTTGCTGCGGCGGTCCAAATCTTCTGGCCGAAGCCTACTGTTTGATGGATGTGTTGCATAAGTTCGGAGGAATGGAAGCAGGTTCTGGCGTACAACATTTGCTTTCAAAGCAATGGATTTTGACGAGAATCTGTTGGAAAGATCTTTTAGCCTCGCATTGACGGAAAATCGACAACAGTTACAAACTTTTGGTAGTCGCCATCCAGACTTCGGAACTGGCCCCACAGTTCATCCTTCTTCTTCGGCGTTTCTAACGAAAAGGTCTTCAACTTCTCGTGATTGACCGTCCTCGGCACGGGTGGAATGACGGATTCTTGCGATGGCGGTGACCTCATCAGCGTTGGTAATCTGTCGGTGGAGAACGATTGGCCTAGTTGAGGTGAGGCAGGCATTGACGGAGATTTTGGTAGGTTGGGAGACTTTGGTATCTCGGGTACTGCCGGAATTGGAGGGAGCTCTTCGGCCTTGAGCGGCTTGATGTAAGCATCTGAAGGTTTCCTAGGTCTCTTCGTAAGAACGGTACCCTTCTTGGGAGATTTCGTGGCAGAGTCTTCGGCGGGAGCTGGCTCCGTTTCTTTGCGGTCCGAATTGTTTCGCAGGATGGACATGCGCCGAGATACACGGGTACTGAGACGGTCCTCCGAAGCGGGTGCGCCCTCCGATTCCTTCCGTATGAATGACTTGCGTCTGGTTGCAGCAGTTGGGCGCTCTGCACGCTCCTCCTCGACCGGAGGCGGGTCGGAATCCTTGCGAAGAATGGATTTGCGCCGGGATGTAGTGATGAGGCTCCGACGCTTTTCGGGAGATGGGCGGTTGCCGTTTACACCATCTTCTCCTGAGGATTTGCTCGGTGACGACTCCTTCGCACTGGACGACACCCAGGACTTGCGTCGAAGATGAGTAAGCGACCTTTTGGGAGGCACGGCCTGCTGATCAGCTTCCGCCCTGTCCGTCTTCTCCTTTTCCTCTTCCTCCTTATTCTTCTCACTTTGTGCTTTTTGCTGGCTCTCCTTCGGGGATTCCTTCGAAGCCTCTTTCGAAGCGAGTTTCGGGGTGTCCTGTGCGGCGTCTGTCGAAGTATCTTGCAAGGCTTCCTTTGGAGTCTGGTTTGAGGCCGGTTTCCGCGTCTGCTTTGAAATCTGCTTTGAGTTCTCCTGCTGCTGTGAATTCTTGTGGGATTCTTTCCGCACCTCCTTCGGGGGTTGCTTCTGTAGCTGCTTCAAGGGTTCTTTCTGCGTGTCCTTGCGCGTACTCTTGTCCTTCACCCCGTCCTTCGCCTGGTTGCCTGACGTCACAGGCTCGCGCGACGAGGAGAAAAAGCGGGAGAGCCTCGATCGCTGAGTCGGCGGATCAGCCGAGTGCGATGGCTTTTCGTCCGGTAGATCGGCAGGTTCGTTCTCAGGCGTCGAGCCTCCGCTGGAAGAGTAGGGCGAATCCTCATCTCTCGATGAGTGCAGCTCCGCCTCGGAGATCCTGCCCTTGAGCTCCACGACGGACGAGTCCTCGTACTCTAGATCTTTGACCGGGGGAAAGTAGGTATAGCTGGCGGAGCGGGGGAGATGCACGGCTTCGGGCGGTCGCGGATCGTCTACAACGTTGTGCGTGGCGGCGGCGTCTGATACGCTCCGGTCTCTCCCAATGAGTGGAGTCGTTGAACTGCTGGCGGCGGCCATGCTTGCAGCCGCCATTGTGGAACGATGCCTATCGATATGGAATGCTTCGCTAGGAATGCGGCTCGGTGGGCGGGTGCGAGTCTGAGACAGTGGCTAGCTCCGACTCCCCATCATCCGGTGGGCAGGACCAGGTGAGCCGATAACAATGGGGGATCCCCGCCCGCGATGTCCGGAAGAAGAACGAAAGACGGCGAGCGGCGCGGAAGTGGACAAGCAGGGATCCGCGCGATGCGCTCGAAGATCGACCGCGGGTGAAGGCGAGAGGCACACTGCGCGTTCAGGGTGGACCGTCACTCCTGGGTTGCGAGCGCCAGGCAGATGGCGGGGGGGGGAAATGACAGATTGCGCAAGCCGTGAGGAGCTGGCTGCCTGGAGAGAGCTGAGGCTGAGGAAGGCTCACGCGTGGGTGGGTGGGTCCTGGGAGGAGAACGCGTTAAGATAGCGAGGGCGGAGGCTGAGAGCGAGCGGTGGTGGGAGAAACGAGGGTCACAGGCTGCAAGCCACCGCCTGGAGCGATTGTGCGGCGGAGAGGGCGGCGCGATAGCTCGGTGGAGGGAGGTTGAAACAACGCGCAAATTGGCCGGAGAGGACTCGCAGCTCCCTGTCGTCACAGACACGGGCGGGCGTTCATGATCCAACTGCCCGCGCTGCGGCTGGCGGACCCTTAGCGGCTGAGTGGGCCAGTGGTAGCGGCGCTGCAGCAGCATTATTTTTGGTTCATCTTGGCCCGCCGCGGCGAATCGTGGGCGGGCGCTCGCCCAGAGATCTACGCTTCCGCAGCCGTCCACGCCCCCGTATCTGCTGCCCTGGGTGGCCGTCCCCGGCGCTGCGGCTAGGGGCAGCCTTCGAGAAATTGTTGTGCGCAGGAGCACCGCGCTCCGGCCCTTCGCCTGTGCGCTGTGGACATCAGGCATCCTTTCCGGCCAGCGCCAGCGCGATTGCGTAGTTTTGATTTCAGGACGCCAACGCCCTGCCACTCGGCTGCCTCGGGCTCCCGCGACCCGACCGCCGCCTCGCAGCTCCCAGCTCCCAGCCTTGCCATTAACGCCTGCGATACGAGCCTCCGGGCACGGCCGTTGTTGGCCAAGCGACCACCCGGCCACGTTAGAGTCGGCGTCAGCGCTTCGGGACGCTGTGGCTTGGGGCTGGTGTTATCCGTGGGTGCGCTGGAGGCTCCCCCGCCCGCGCGCAGAATGTTCTACGGAAATTGGTCCGACCCACCGCTGCCTGCGCTGCGCGAGGACCGAGATGACCGCTGGACACGGCGGGTCGCTTGTCCGCGACCCCCGCCAACTGTGTCCGCGACACTGGCCGCATTTCAGTCTTGGGCAACGGGACATGGATATTATGGAGCCATCGACTACCGCACGTTGTTTTCAGAAGCGATGTGTCCCATGCGCTCACTAGAACCGAGATATCGGTGTCAGCACTACAGTGCCCTTGGCCTCCCTTGCAACAATGCTCCGAGCTTGTGGCAGTGTGGCATGGCAGTGAGAGGGGCACCGTAGATGGAGCCGGTGCCAGATGGAGACGGTTCTATACGCAGATATTCGATGGCGATGCAGACTCTGATGGAGGAAGGGAATTGACCAGTTAAATAACCTAATCGAGCACTGGAAAGGCTTCCTGGCGGAACATCATCGCCTCAATTGCGTCATGAGACGGCTGACGGAGTATTTTTGTACAGTTGATTATTCCGGCACTTAGTGGGCAGCAGCGGGCGCCTCTTCCTCTTCCTCAAACCAGTCCTCCTCAACCGCAGCGGTCTCGCCCGCAGCCTGGCCCTCAACCTCGGGCTGCTGGGCCTCGTACTCCTTCAACTCGCTGGCAAGGTCACTCTCCTCGGGCGACTGGGGAGCCTTGGGGATGGAGAACTTCTGGACGTGGCCCTCGGCATCGGTGGGCTTGACGGGCGTGGGCTTGTAGTTCTTCAGCTCGCGCAGGTACATGTCCTGCACAAGGTCGGCTGCAATTGATGGTAGGGTCAGCCGTGCACAATGCCAGGACGCAATTTTTGGGTCGGACTACCTTGGCGGACGGCCGTAGGCGTGAGGAAGGTACGGCGCGCCATGACGGCATTGCGCTGGGCCAGACGGCCGACGGAAAGGCGCTGGACAGTGCTGTCAGTATCAATTTCAGGAACGACGGGCACGCGGCGACGTACAGAAGCCCTGATTGTCTGAGCAAGCATGATGACGAGGGGGTGGTGATGCTTCTCGTGATGGAGCTCCGTCGTGGTAGGCGATGCCGGAGGGTGAAGTTGAACTTCCTTCGCGCGTCCCACGCACGGGCCTCGCGCCTCAAATCCCGACCCCAAACAGAGCAGCCGTTGATGCGATGTGAACGGGCCCCGTCCGCAATGGACTCGCCTTGACACCAGCGGCAGACGTGGTTGTGCAATTCACTTCCAGGTACCCCTTCCCGCTGCTACTGAGCCGGTTTCGCGCAGGTTCGCCGTGTTATGCAATCCCTGGCTCACGTGATTCGACGGTTACTCAGCCCCGGCTTCCGATGGCCCGTCCGCCGCGCCGCTGATATGCTTCGTGCCTGGCGCCCTTCACCTCTCCTCTTCTTTGTCCTGGACCGCACCTGCAACCCGACCTGCCCACCGCCAGAGTCGCTCTCCACTGCCGAACGCCGTCGTCGCTGTCCCCGCCGCCGTCGCCGCCGCCGTTGGAAGGACGCCGGACTCCTATTCTGCGGCGACTCACGCTGCGCCAACCGTCGCATAACGGCTACGTCGCCTGGCAGCACCACCGAAGCCTTGACAACCGGACCCATAGCAGCGTCTACTTCTGCACGAATCCTCCCAGCCAACCGTCAGCTGCGAGTCGACTTGAAGCCCAGCATGGCTCTCTCTCCGGGTGAGGTGCGTCCTATGGAGCATCATGTCAAGCAGAACGAGGAGTATGTGGACAATTTCAACATCCACATGATCTGCCCCGACTGCAAAGAGAGCCCTCCGAACCTCATTGAGGAGTTCTCCAGTGGCGACACTGTCTGTGGTTCTTGCGGTCTTGTGCTGTCTGCCCGTGTTGTGGATACTCGCTCTGAGTGGCGAACGTTCTCGAACGACGATCAGAATGGCGACGATCCTTCGCGTGTCGGTGACGCTGCCAACCCGCTCTTGAACGGCTCACAGCTGGCGACCAACATTTCCTATACGGACGGTGCGAAGAGCCGCGAGCTCAATCGTGCTCAGAACAAGTCCGGCACCGACAAGAGCAACAAGGTGCTCATGCAGGCGTACAAACTGATCGGTCAGTGGTGCGATCGTTGGCTTCTGCCTCACACAGTCAGCGACACGGCCAAGCACATGTACAAAATGACGGATGACTCGAAGCTGTTCAAGGGCAAGGCGCTTGACACCATCGTTGCCGGTTGTTTGTTCTTGGCTTGCCGGCAAGCTGGGCAGGGCCGTTCCTTTCGTGAGCTGCACGAACTGACGGGCGTTTCGAAGAAGGAAATTGGCCGCATTTTCAAGCTACTGGACACCTTCTTCAATAAGCAGAACAAGGCGGGCACGGTTGTCACCACCGGTGGAATGGTCATGGCAGCCGACGCATACAAATCGAAGGAAGCTACCTCGCCTCCGGAGTTGTGTGCACGCTATTGCAACGCTCTAGGGCTAGACAACCGTGTGCAGATGCTAGCTCAGCGTCTCGCGGAAGCCATGGTGAAGCATGGCTGTTTGGCTGGTCGCTCGCCCCTTTCTGCATGTGCGGCCTGCATCTACATGATCAGCTATTTAGTCGATCAGCCTTTGACGGCAAAGGAGATTGCACCTGTTGCTGGTGTGAGCGACGGCACCATCCGGACGGCGTACAAGCTCCTCTATCAGGACAAGGACAAACTTCTTGATCCTGAGTGGGTTAAGGAAAAGGGCCTCAAGATCGAGAAGCTGCCATCCACCTAATTTGGCATATTCTGTGGACGTGTTGGAGTCCTCTGTCGCAGATCAGCTTGCTGCAACAGTCGATGGGCCGGCCCATTCCACTCATTCAACTTTATTTATCAGCCTCAAGGCTGCGGACACCTCGTACTCATTTCTTTTACTTATGCACCAAACAGAGACAAAATTATCCACCAGCGAAACCGATACCCGGGATTTCACATCACAAAACTCCCCAAAAACATTGAACTTTTTTGCATAGCATGGCGTCTCGGTGGGGCTAAATGCTTCTTACATGGTTTCCCCGCAAATGGTTATAGATCGTCCTGCTTTTTATTCCGCGAAGGGGGTTCTCCTTTAGGAAACTGCACAAGCAAGAGTCCGGCGGGAAGAAGGAGTTTCAGCAAACTTGCCTTGAAAGAGTAGTTCTTTCTGTTTTGTTACTATTTCGCTTGACCTTTTCCGAAGGTCAAACCATCCAAGGCAAAAGCGGTAGTACCACCTGCCGTTCTGCATTCGGCAGATATTGGATAGTAATTTGGTCTTTTTTTCAAGGCCAATACTCCCCGTATCACCCTTCCTACTCTTGCTTGCATCTGGAACATGAATTACTAGCCACTTCAGATGAAGGCACGCAGGGAGGTGGCGCTACTGACTCCCGATAGACTGAATTTCTCCTGTTTAGGTCGAGCAAGGCACGGTATGGCGATGCGGATCAGGCTCCTGAAGGAAGCTGGAGGTCTAGGTGCAGATATGAAAGCCGATATAACAATGAAGATACACTTGACTCAATCATCAGCTGCAAGAGAAACTTGCGAATTTGTGTGCACTGGGTGAGTTTTCTGTGTCAAAGTGACCGAAAGATGATGGCAGCGCATTTGAAGCACTATTGAGATACCGAGACCAAACTCCAACTTCGTTCTCCGAACCCATGTGATGAGGGAGATGGGTATCATCTATGATCGAGTGCGTGGTTTTGAAGCGCTTGAACGACCCGAAAAAGGCCAAAGGTTTGAGGGACATGAAAAGAGGAGCGGAGAGTATGAAAACGCCCCACCAACCGAGACCAAGTGCTGCTGTCCAAATGATACCCCAAGGAAAAAGTATCATCAGTAAGAAAGAGGAAACAAAGGTGAGAGGAGAGAAATCGCCGTGCTAGCCATGCTTGCTAAGCGCCTTGACCCGCCCGTAGGTCCCGTTTATCGCCGGCTTACGCTTTTCGTATCAATTTGTGTCCATTCCGTGTATCTTGAGTCATGCCTGCTTTTGGGTATAATGCTGCAACTCTAGATTTGAAGTGTGTGCTGGGCCTTCAGTAGAGCTCCCTTGTCCGTCGGCCGCTGTAGTTGCACCAATCGCACTGTAGAGCAGTATTTATCAGATCAAAATCTTTGAGGGGTCGTCGAACTAGAGAATAATCATACAGCGATAGCGGAAGAGCCGTCATTATCGATGATGCAGTACTCGTTACGGCAGGTGCGACAGGCGCGGATGAAGAGAGCTTTGCAGTCAGCGCACTGTATGGCCGCACGTAGTCAGTCAAGCTCGGTTCAGGACAAGGCACGGACAATTGATGGGACTTCAAGATGGATCAGCGAGATAACGGTGTGGATCTTCACGTACAGTCGGACCGCAGCCAAAGCATTCCCGCTTCACGCCGATCTGTAGGTGCAGTCCATGTCAGCTACTCCGGGCTAAAGACTTCCACACGGACATACCTCTGTGAATGCTGGGGCCGAGATCCTGAGCGCGTGTTCGAGTCCTCATCCTCCGGTTCTTGATTTTTGTTCCGGGAGAGAATCGTGTCTGCTGGGAACGTTTATGTATCCAGCTGCGCCTCTAACATTCTCTTTTCTTCATCCCCACATACCAGCGCTCCCGGCCCCAGACATCATCTCCTCGACCAGGCAGTGTGCAGTGCAGAGACCCATATGTACCTTGATATCGTGGGGAGGGTTTCCCTCGGCCGCCATCTCTTGGAGGGCTTCAGTTTGCTGCAGGGCTGTAAGCGTTGAGCCGTTGGTATGAACGGTGCTTGCGCTCCCGACAAAGCACTTCTCGTCCCACCACTTATTACACCGCTCACACCAACGACCGCGAAGGCACTCCTCACACCGGATAATCAGCCTCGGCGGTGGCGTGCCTGGAAGCATTGACGGCTGCTGCGCAGCCCGGATGGTCGAAGAGTGGAGCGGTGGCGGACTCAACAACGGCAAGTGATGTGCTGGCGAGTCACGAATCATCGCCGGACCCTCTGGGCAGCCGTGACAGCTCTGACAGCCTGCCGGTCCCAGAGCAACGCTGGCAACTGCAGGCGGGAGGTAGGCAGCCTGGGATCCGCTGTCGGCATAGACGGCAGCAATATCGTGGCGCGGCCCCCGGCAGAGGACGGCGTCAAAGAATATGATACCCTCGCACGCCTTTAGCGTCTCAGCCCATTCCGCAGATGGCCGCCTGCGCAGTACACGACCCTCTGACTGGTACCACTTGTGGTGCTCGGAGCGCGCCAAGGCGGACGACAAAGCGTCGCTGGACCGCTGGTTCCATTCCGCTCCGATCTGCGCGCCAAGAGAGCTCATGACACCGCCAGGGGTTCGGGGCGGGCTCCGCTGCTTCTTGGATGACACCAGCTCCGTCGCAGGACCAGGTTCTTTGGCGCCAAAGACATACAGGCCCTTGAGACGAGGCGTGCCGGGTGGGCGAGTGGGGCGGACGGCATACCGCAAGACTTGCTGCAGCTTGCGCTCGTTGAGATGCTCCACCTCGCGGATCGACAGGATGCGCACGTTGAAGCGGTCTTCGGCGACTATCTTGCGCACCAGGTCGGCTGGTACGCTGAGCCCGTCGAGCACCAGTGTGTGCACGTGTTCCAGGATGTGGTGGTGCTTCTTGTCAGCCAGCTGAGAGAATATACTGAGAAGGGGTTCGGAGTAGATGTCGTCCTCGGTCAGCGCTTCACCCATGCGTTCGGGGCGCCAGCTGTTGCCGCTGCGGTCGAGGGGCCCATTGTTCGCGGTGACAGCCGGCTTCACCGTCGAAAGATCCAGGTAGCGGACTGAGTCAGGTGAGTGATAGACCAGCGCCCTGAATGCTCGGCTTGCGAGCGCGAGGGAGAGGAGGGACGCGGTGGGCAGGTAGGGCGCAATCTGGCGCAGTAGAAGTGAGTTGCTCAACAAGTCGTAAAGCGTGATGGATGTGGCGTCGGCAGCTGCAGCCATTGAAGAGATGCTCGATGAGGCGCGAAGGCGTGCGAAAGAGCTTTGGAGAGGAAGAGAATGTTGGGACGGAAGGAGAGGGAGGCAGGAGCAAATATATGCAGCGGCGCGCGCAGCTACCGCAACGGGTGCGTGGGAGTCGTTTGACCAGACAATCCCATCATGTCAAGCAATGCTGTCATCCCGGCTGACGCTCCAGCCAGCGCTCTTGCCGAAACCGGCCTAGCTTTCTGGGCACCCGCTTATCTTATCGGAGCTGCGGCTTTTGCGTCACCGCGACCGCCCACCGCCGAGCTGCTTACAATTGCCGGCTTTCGAGAAGGTACTGCCGCTGCGCCTGCCTCCCTCCTTTTACTGCTCCTGTGCGCTCTTTCCTCCATTACCGCGCCTCTCTCATGCCCAACATGGCTTCCGAGCCCACAGAACCCGCTCCTTTACAGTGGTCCGCGCAGTTCGACGTCGCCGTGCCGTCCAAATCGCGACAACTTCCTGGCGACAAGCTCCTACTTCCGGCTTCCGCTCTCGAACAGCTGCTAGCAGCCGCGCCTACGGTCTCGGCGCAGTCCTCCTCGAATCAGCCGCATACGTCCACTTTCGATCCTTTCAACCCCCACACCTTCGCTGCTGAGCGTCACGCGCGTGAGCTGCAGTACCAGGACCGTGTCCAGCAGCTACCACATCCTCTTACCTTTCGACTAGTCAACCCCGACAATGGAAAAGCGGCATATGCTGGCATTCGGGAGTTCTCTGCCGACGAAGGCGAGGTCGTGTTGAGCAAGTTCCTGAGAGAATCACTCGGTGTTGAGTCAGATGGCGAAGCGGATAGCTGGCCTTCTAGTGGGAACACCAGCGACGAGGATACCACCATGGCAAATGGCGCAGGAGCCATTGCGGTAAACGATAGAGACAGGCCAAGGATCACGGTACACGCCAATCAACTTCCCAAAGGCACGTTTGTAAAACTTCGCCCACTGGAGGCCGGTTATGATCCTGCGGACTGGAAATCCCTTCTGGAGCAACACATGCGTGCGAATTTCACGACGTTGACGAATGGCGAGATATTAGTGATACCCGGGGGTCGTGGCGTTGGAGGCAAAAGAGAAGAGTTCAGATTTCTAATTGATGGCTTCAAGCCGGAAGGGGACGGGGTGTGTGTGGTGGATACAGACTTGGAAGTGGACATTGAAGCTTTGAATGAAGAACAAGCAAGAGAGACGCTCAAGAAGATTGCGGCAAAAGCACAGAAAGCACCGGGAACAACAGAAGGCAGTTCAACAGGCGGAAAACTGAACCTGTTGAAGGCTGAACCCGGCCAGGTCCTAGACGGCGAATACGTGGATTACGAGATACCTTCATGGATACGAGCCCAAGGCGTTGAAATCGAGCTCAGCGAGGTGGCCGAGGAGGATGAGCTTGATCTATACGTCAGCCCATTTGGACCTCGACAACGCACTAGGCCACGTGCTGAGGAGCATGTCTTTGCAGACGTGTCTAGCACATATCCCAAGCGGGTGAGGTTGCGACCGACCAATGTGGAGCTGGAAGATGCCGAATCGTTGTGGGTTTCCATCCACGCCTATGCCCCTGAGAATACGTCTGGAACAAGATCTCCCAAGACGTATCAGATTCGCGCTATACCTTTCGATCCCCAGGAGGATACCTCTCAGGATTCTACGACATCGGACACTGTTCCTCCAAATCCTGGTGATGTACAGTGCAAAAATTGTCAGCAGTGGGTCCCGGAACGAAGCTTGTTTCTTCATGAGAACTTCTGCTTGAGGAATAATACAGTCTGTCCAAAAGGCTGCGGTCAAGTCTTCCAAAAACGCTCAGAAGCTTTCCAGAATCACTGGCACTGCCCGCATGACACGTTTCATGGCAATACGGCTCTCAGTCATTCCAAACACGATGCCATGTTCCACCAGTCTTATACCTGTGACAGCTGCGATCGCACATTCACTTCTCTTGCCCAGCTATCACACCACAAGACAACGGTTTGCCCTGGAAAGCATATCCTCTGCCAGTTCTGCCATCTCGAAGTTCCACAAGAGGGCAATCCGGATGAACCGAACCCGGAAGCCCTCCTTTCAAATCTCACACCACACGAACTCGCCGATGGCGGAAGGACGACTGAATGTCATCTTTGCAACAAGATCATTCGGCTCCGCGATATGGCCACTCATTCTAAGCATCACGAGTTCGAGAAGCTCAGCCGTCCTGCCCCACGCATCTGCCGTAACGTCAACTGTGGCCGAACGCTTGATGGCACCAGCAAGACGGGCGACACACGCGTTGCGACCAAACTGGGTCTGTCTCAAGGTCCGGACAATGATCTTGGGCTCTGTGGCGTGTGTTTTGGACCGCTCTATGTCAGCATGTATGATCCGGAGGGCAAGGCTTTGCGGAGACGGGTCGAACGCAGATATCTCACGCAGTTGACGAAGGGCTGTGGGAAAGAATGGTGTCGTAATGAGATGTGCCAAAGTGGTCGTCAAAACCAAGGCACTAAGCCGGCAGGGTTATCAATGAAGGAAGCCTTGCCACTGATCAAACCGTTGCTAGAAAAGCTACAGGTGAGAGATGGAGAGACCCCAGAGACCCTGGTACATTTCTGTACGGACGAGTCCAGTCAGAAGAGGAGAAATCTGGCAGAGATGTTGGCAGCAGAGGAAGATGTAACTGGCAAAGGCGGTTATGCATTGGAGTGGTGTGTTGCCGCAATGGAGGCGCAAGGAGGGGATTTGCAGAAAGGGAGGGAATGGTTGAAGGGATGGGCACCGCAGAGAAATGAAGCAAGATGAGGGTGGTCACGGTCATGCATATAACGGCGTTGAACAAGGGTAGAAGATGGAGATATTTAATGTATATAGACACTTGATGAGCCAATCAGGGTTTGATTATTGTGAGAGCAAGATTGCGCCACAGGATACGCGCTAAATAATGCCTGGCAGAAGTTCGGGGCTGAAGAAGTCGCGAAACTGCTAGTGAAGTGGATGGGTAAATCCGGGTCGACGTAGTTGTTAGGTGGCCGCCGCAAATGCGACAGAACCGTCTTCGAGGCGGCCTGGAGTAAATCGGAGCGGACTGTGCTAGCCGGAGGCGAGTCGGGGCCGCGAGAGGCCCTGAGACCATTGCGCCTTCCGTGCCATCATCGTGGCCCTTGCTCCGCAACTTTCTTTCCTCACTTTCGCCGCAAACAAACCCACCCTCCAAGTGGTCTGCCTGGATTCTTCCAGCTGTTTTCTTTTATCCACACATCTCACCACGATTCACCATGGGTTGGTTCTGGGCAGACGCTGAGCCTGCGGCGCCCGTCGCCCCGCATCCCATGCCTCGGTCCTCCAACGCCGCTCCACCCGTGCGTCTCCCACGCTGAACGAATCCAATGACTTTGTGCTAATTCTCTCAGCCCGGCTGTCCGATGCACCAAAAAGGCGCTGCTCCGCCCGCACCACCGAAGCCTTCCGCCACCCCCACCGGCGCATGCCCCTACGTCCCGCCGGAGAAGAAGGACGGCAGTGCACCGGCGCCCCCGAAGTCCGGACTGCTCGAGAAGCTCAATCCGCTCAATTTCATGCCGTCAAATCTGTCGCAAGAACGTGCGGCGCACCAGACTGTCGACCTGCCGACCGATCGCGAGGCTTCGTCGATTCCGCGCGGCGATGGCGGAGGCAACTGGGAGTACCCCAGCCCACAACAGATGTACAATGCAATGCTGCGCAAGGGCTACACGGATACGCCGCAGGATGCGGTTGAGAGCATGGTTGCGGTGCACAACTTCCTAAACGAGGGCGCGTGGGCCGAGATCCTGGAGTGGGAGCGCCGCTTCTCCAAGGGCATTGTGCATGGATGGAAGACGAGTGCGCAGGGTGAAGAGGGAAGCCAGGCGGGCGAGTTGCTTGAAAGATGGCCGGACAAGGAGACGCCGCCGCCGCAGTTGACGAGGTTCATGGGCAGGCCTGGGGAGTTGACGCCCAAAGCGCGAATGATGCAGTTCCTGGGTCAGGTCTGGCCGAGCCAGTTCAGCGCAGAGCCGCCGTTTGACAGGCACGATTGGTTCGTGCAGAGGAACCTGCCGAATGGTGAGACTGTGGAGAAGAGGTATGTCATTGACTACTATGAGGGCGAGCCGGAGCATGGCATGCCTGTCTTCTATCTCGACGTCAGGCCAGCCATCGACACGCCCAGCCAGGCGGCGGAGAGGGCGGTACGCTGGGGCCGTGACGTTTGGTGGAGAGCAGTTGGTGGCAATATCAGGGAGCAGCTCCAGGCTCAACAGGCCGCCAGCAAGTGAAGCACGGCTGGTTCGGCGGCGTTTTGACGGTGTAAGGGAATTGATCTGGAAGATCAGGCGTCATCGTTCCTTTGTCTTCACTCTGCTCTTCTTATTATCGGGGTTTTGGTCGATGGAATGTCTCATGAGTTTCGTTGTAAATGCTCTTTTGATTTCGGATTGCGTTTGTGCTTCCGGGTCATATACATTTTCTTGTCATCACATTTTTTGGCACAGCTCAGGCTTGACTCTGCATCGTTGTGAGTGCGGTGGGAAGCTTGAATCATATCTCAAGCTCGATGAGAAGTGAGTAGACTTCAGTGCGCAATAGCCACGACAGGTTGACAATGATTGTTAGTCCAGGGCCAGCAAATATCACACCACACGGCGGAGGGACAGCGTCTCGTGGAAGAGGGGTTGTGCGGGAGACAAGTCACAGCAAGGACGGTAACTTCTGCAGGACCCCAGTCCTCTTATCTCCGTCCACCTACGCTAGTGTCACGCAGGCCGCTCGAGCTTGGGGATTGATGATCCAACAATCCGGTAAATTGTGGAGGCCTTATCCATGGGCACGCCGATGTGCTTGGGCTGAGTAAGGATTAAGACGGTGTGTTTGCGGTCGATGTTCTGTAATATCAGGAGTTATGGAGTAATGCTTGGATAGGGCGTCTTGTCACCACTGCCACACAGAAGAAGCACGATCGAGAAGCTCGGCCTTTTGCCCCTGGATGATACTTTTTGACTCGGCATCACCAGGCCCAACATTCGTGGGTTTTATCGATGATGGGCAGCGCCATCAAAGAAGGCACATGCCCATGGCCACGACAACAACAGCCCTCAACCTCTCTGGCCACGGCAAAGACATTGGGGCCGAAGGATTCAATACAATACAATGTCAACGGCGAGTAGCGCCAGGGAGCGATGTTGTGCTCAGCACGCAAGGCGTCTTGCAGATGGCATCAAGCAGCTGCGACGACGCTGATTGGCTGGCCCGAGACACGACAGGGGTACGTCACCCTCCCATTCGACACGTCCCCTTAGTCTGACTTCGGCAGACGCGTTGCAAGTGCTACATATGCCCTTCCATATACCAGATCGACCGCCAGAACTGCCCCCGTATATCACTCGCATGCGCAATCGCCCCACACAAGCCGCTTCGCTGCCCTGTCATACTGCCGGCCGTTTGAGCCCGCCGCGAAGCTAGTGGCCCGCCGCGTGTCTACCATGGAAGAGGATGCCAGACCCCCGGCAGAGGGGTTTTCGGGTGGACCCAAGGTCGATGCCTTTGCGCCTGCGCTGCACAGAAGCATGTCGTTTTTAAGGGCTGCCGTGGCCCCTCTGTCGCGCGCCTGGCCCACGGCTGCCTCATCCATCTTCTCAGTCAAGGACGAACCGTCCGATCTTGAACCGCTGCTTGCTAGCCAAGATGGTATTGTTTGCTTCTCATGATCCCGCACCCCGCCCGACAGACGAACCCTGCGAAAAGAAACCGGTAACCGACTATCTTCAAGACCAAAGCCCGTCGCTCAGCGAGAATGATGAGATTGATTGGACTGCCGCCGAGGAGACGAGTCTCGTGCGAAAGTATGCTTGGTGGTGCCTTGTCCGTCGGCGTGCCGTGCTGACGTCCCCAGACTGGACCTGGTTGTGATGCCGTTGCTCGTGCTTGGCTTCTACGCTCTTCAGTTAGATCGTGGGAACATGTGCGTGCTTCCCCCCTCCCGCTGCCTGTGCTTCTCGTATTGACGCTCCTGGAGTGGAAATGCCTTGACCGATTACTTCATGGAGGACGTGGGCATCACGCAGTTCCAGTTCAACGTTGGCCAGCAGCTCCTCTCCGCTGGCATCGTCATCTTGGAGGTATCGCCACACCAGCCCGGAAACAGTATGGCTTAGTGCTAAGCATTATCAGATCCCAAGCAACCTTGTTCTTTTTCGGATCGGTCCGCAAAAATGGATCAGTGGCCAAATCGTTGCATGGTACGCCCATCCCAACGGTCTGGACTGCCCGTCAGGCTGACGCCATACCAGGGGACTTGTTGCGACTTTCCAAGCCTTCCAGAAGGGTCTAGGAGCATTCATGGTTACCAGGATTCTGCTCGGTCTATGTGAGGCCGGCTTCATTCCCGCCAGTCTCTACACCATCTCCATGTTCTACAAGAGGGATGAGACGAGCAAACGCTTCTCCATATTCTTCTTGGGTAACTTGACTGCCGTCGCAAGCAGCGGTTTGATTGGCTATGGCATGTAAGTGGCAGCTTTCCTGTTTCTGATGAGAGAATACTAATGGTTCAGTCTGCATATGAGAGGAGTTGCCAATCTTGCCGGCTGGCAGTGGCTCTTCATCGTGAGTCCTTTCGCTGGTTCATCCTGGTTTTGCCGTTCCGCAGGCTGACTGGTGTAGATCGAGGGAATGTTCACATGCGTGGTCGGCATTCTCTTCGCCGTCTTGTTCCCCAAAAGCCTCTTCGAGCCCAAGAGCGCCTTTGGGATCCGCTACTTTACAGAGCGCGAAGCAGGCATCCTCCGCCGCCGCATCCTGTTCGACGACCCGCGCAAGCTGCAGAAGAAGAAATGGATCGACTGGGCCGAGCTCCGCCATGCTGTACGCATCCGCGTCCCTCCACTCCACCCGCGAAGCATCACTGACTCTCCAGCTCTGCAACTGGCGGGTGTACCCTCACCTCCTGCTCACCCTGACGGCCATCGCTCCCGTCAGCACGCTCAACTCGTACGCGCCCACGCTCGTCAGCTCCTTTGGCTACGGTCGCCTGGTCTCCAACGCGCTCGTTTCCGTCGGCGGCTGGATCTCGCTAGTCATGAACGTCTCGTGGGGCCTGCTGGCAGACCACTTTGGCCTCCGTGGCCCGCTCGTCCTCCTCGGTGTGCTCATCTGGTGGGCCGTCACCATCGCCAACCGCGCCCTCATCCACAGCGATGACAATCACGCCCGCTACGCCGTCCTCACCCTCGCCCTCTCCTTCTCCATGACCTACCACGCCGTCAACGGCTCCTGGCTCGCCCTCAACGCCCGCTCCGCCGGCGAGCGCAGCATCACCATGGCCCTCTTCATCATGGCCGCCAACGCCGCCGGCATTGTTGGTGGCCAGCTATTCCAGGCCAGCGACAAACCGCTGTACCAGACCGGCTGGACCGTCATCGTCGCTCTCACCAGCATCGGCCTGGTCTTTACCATCCTATCGAATCTGCAGTATTGGTGGTTGAACAGGGGGATTGTCAGGCAGGAGCGCCAAAGAGCCATGGCTGGCGAGGGTATCGTAACGGATGGAGCATTGCATCGCTACCATCAGTAAGCTGCGCATATAGTAGCGTCGTTCCGTGGATTACGGTGGCCATTGAGACGAACCGACTACTGCCAGTTACTACGATCTAGACGAGTGCCCAATGACTTGTCAACCGCCTTGGGTAATCCGCTCGATGTTTCATCATTTCTCCCATCAAGTAGAGATACCTTTCAAGCCTCATCCTTGTTTTCTAGAGTAGACTTAGGGGCTTGAGCGTTTCGTAGACTTTGGATATCCACGTTGCCGAATCACGAGGCACGTCTCTTTGTTGTATCGCCGGTAGCATTTCTCTGCTTGAGCGTTTTTAGCGAGATGCCGAGTTGTGGATGGGGTTAGGTGAAGATCATGTGCATGCGACACACCAGGACGCCTATGGGCTAGTGACCGTCCGGGACGGAATCTTGCAAGGTCGACCGGCAACCTTTTCCACCAAACAGTACCTAGGGTCTTTCCACGGATTGCAGTCGCCGTTCAGACAAACCGGCGGCAAATTTCCGCGTAAGTCGGGCAAGGGGACCGCTCACCGATAGTCACTATAAAAAGAAGAAATAATAGATATAATAATAAGTAATACTAGTAATAAGTATTAAAAAACCGCTAGTACTAGTATAACGTATTAACGAAGGAAAGGACGTCGGGTAAATATCTAGAATAATCGGTCGAAGTAACCACACGTTATAAATAGGCGAAAGATAAGATAAGAGATAAATAATAAAAAGATTAAAAAGAAGAGGTAGTAGTTAGTTTATTATTCTATACTATCTAAAGAAAGTACTTTTATATTATAGTAGATACCGGCCGCTAGTTATAGTCTTAAAAGTATAGATTAAGCTTTTACTACTTTTACTTCTTAATTCTAGCGATCTTATCTTATTAAATACGGTCGAATTCTCTATTACTATAGTATTAAACGGTAAATAAAGATATCTAATAAATATTTTCTCGGTTTTTTTTACTTATTAATAGAGTTATATAAAAATCTATAAACGAATTTAAATTTATTTATTAAACCTTTTATATATCTTATATTATTAGCTATTATACTACTTTATAGCCTAAATTTACTTACTTTAATAAATAACTACTCTAAGCGATAAAAT
>NW_017971592.1:0-38344 GCF_001883845.1 Diplodia corticola
CCGGCGCAGCACGCTAACGAAGAACTCCCACCACAGCTCGGCACCCCCCTACCTGGAACACCAAAGCCGACGCCGACTTCTCGATGCAGTCGGCGGTCCTCTACGGCCTCTCCCAACCCCTCAACACCACGATCCAGCAACTCCGCTTCAACTGCCCCTCGGGCAACTGCACCTGGCCAGCCTACGACTCCCTCGCCGTCTGCAGCAAATGCAACTCGCTCACCCCATCCCTCACCCGCTTCTCCGACTACGGCGGACAATACGTGCCGCTGATGGAAGACAACAACGCCGCGGCCCTCTCCAACGGGACGTCGTACCGGCTGCCCAACGGGCTCTTCCTCGACAACATCGACGGGTGGCAATGGGGCGCGGAGCCGCAATACGGCGCCATGTTCATGACGACGTACGGCACCTCCAACGCGAGCCTGACCAACAGCCTGCAGGACCTGTCGGACACGCTGATCTGGGCGGCGGGCGTGCTCAAGACGGGGCCGGACGCCGCCAACGCCACCGCCGCGTGGCCGGACCTGCCCGTCGAGGCGGCCGAGTGCGCGCTGTACTACTGCGTCAACCGCTACCAGACCAGCGTGCGCAACGGCTCGCTGGTCGAGGAGGTGAGCGTCGTCGATGGGGCGCATCGCGCGGCCGACTCGTGGCAGCTGGTCGATTTCCCCGACGCGTGGGAGGCGTATAACGAGTCGATGGTGGAGAGCATCGCGTTCGACGCGTACTTCTCGGCCGCGGAGCGCAGCGACCTCGCGCTTGTTGCGCCCGACGGCGAGATGTTCAACTTGTCGCAGAATGCCGTCGAGAGCATCAGCTCGTACTTTATGACGACGTTCCAGGCGGACTTGCAGGCGTACAACGAGTCGAACGGGACAGTCGAGGGCCAGATCAACGGCTGGTACATGAACAGCACGTCGATCCAGTATCAGCCGAGCGCCATCCAGCCGTTTTGGAAGAGCGAGGATCTGAACGAGACGTTCGTCACGCTGGCGACGAGCATGACGAACGCGCTCAGGGCGGATGCGGATGCGGATGGGGCGACGATGGTGGGCAAGTCCGGGCTGATGATGACGTACTATAGCGTGCGCTGGCCGTGGATCGCGTTGAATTGCGTCGTTGTTTTGATGGGAGCCTTGTTCCTGTTCCTTACGATTGGGAAGTGCGGGGAGTCAGCGCCGGTGTGGAAATCCAGCACTCTGGCGGCCATGAGTCGCGGTGGGCATGTGAGACATCTTCTCGAGCGTGCGACGAGTTTGGGCGAGATGGAGAAGTTCGCCAAGGATGAGAAGGTGGTGCTGTTTGGCAGGGATGGAGAGGTCATGAAGGATGGATCCAACGTTGTTGAGACTGGAGTGGGCAGTCGGGAGGTGCTGTAGAGCCGATTTTGATACCCAGAAGCAGTCGAAGTCAATACCCAGATATAAAAATAAATGCTCAATATATACATACGCATCCAAAAATCAGATCCCATCACGCGCCTAAGTACACGCAAACGAAATTAAGCTGCCCCCTCAAACACCTCACCCCCCAACAACGCAGTCCCCTCAACCGGCGGCGCCGCCAACTCCCCCACCGCCCCCACCAACTCCCCCAGCATCTCCTCCACAAACGCCCCATCCCTCTCGCTCCCCACAACCCCAACATGCACCACCCCACCCTTCACAAACGACACCGCCTTGAACGGCCACGCCGCATCCCCATGCGGCTTCTCGACGCCGACCCGACACCTCCCGCCCGCAAACGGCATCTCGTCGAAATCCTCCGCCGCATCCTGACAATGCACCACCGACCCAAACAGCCCCGGTCCCAACTCCTTACCGCAATCCTCCCCACCAGTCCCACTCCACCCACACTCCCGCGCGATCCTCCCCACCCCCACGAAATCCCGCCCCGCCGCCCCCGCCGCCTGCCGCTGCACGGACCCCAGCAGCTCCCGCGCCGTCCACCCCGCCGCGAACCGCACCCGCACCGGCGTGAACTGGTAGCACGGCCCGACCACGTCCGCGACGTTCGTTGGCAGCATCGCATCAGCGTCAGCGCCAGCGTCATCGCCGACGTCGACGGCGCGGCCCGACGTGATGGCGCCGAAGACGACGTCGGTGCACTGCGAGCGGCGGGCGAGGACGAGCGCCCACGCCGCGGTGAGGAGCGACGCGGTTGTTGTTTCGGAGTTGGTGGTGGTGGTGGGGGAGTGCGCGATGGGGGCGGAGAGGAAGAGGGCGCGGTCGGTGGGGTGAGGGGTGGTGGTGGTGGAGCGGCCCTCGGGGAAGGGGGTGGGGGTGGAGTCGGCGAGGAGGCGGCGCCAGTGGTGGAGGGCGGCGCGGTGGTGGGGGGAGCGGTCGTTGTGGACGACGCGGGCGATGTAGGTGGAGTAGGGTTCGAAGGGGGGGAGGGGGCCGGCGGCGGCGCCCTTGCAGAGGGTGTCGAGGTCTTCGAGCAGGCGCGGTAGGGAGACGCCGTCGTATTGGGCGTGGGAGAGGCGGATGATGAGGCAGCTGCGGCCGTTGTCGTCTTCTCCGGATCCGTGGACGTGGAAGAGCTTGAGGAAGGGGGAGCCGAGGGAGATGGAGGCGGATTCGATGTCGGCTTTGCAGAGGTCGGTGACGTGTTGTTCGAGATTGACGCCGTCGGCCTGATGTTGCGTGGCGATGGGAGCATCGAGGTTGTGCAAGACGACCTGGAGGAATCGGTTGGATTCGGCATCCCGTACGAAGACGGTGCGCAGGATGTCGTGGGTCTTGACGAGCTGCGTGCAGGCGCGAGACAGCTGCTCCGAGTCCACACTGCTGTCGAGGTAAAGCAGAGTATACTGCACCGACGTACGCGGCGCCTGGATGGTGGCTTTGACGTCAAGTGCCTGCGAATCGGTGACCGGGTACACATCCTGGACAGACCAGCGTGAATCGGCAAGCTGTGGGCGGACGACATCGGACAAGAATGCATCCACGTCGACCTTACCCAGCACAGAGAACGGCTTGTACGGGGGTTGTGACTTTGCCGTCGTCGACGATGATAACGCGTGGTTCATCTTCATCACCTTGGCAGCGTCGCCGAGACGCATGTGCAAGAAGATGTCGGCGACGGACAGGCTGTGGCCCTGGGCACGAAGGCTCGACGCCAGCTTCATGGCCGAGACGGAGTCGCCGCCGAGGCGGAAGAAGTTGTCGTCCACTTCGATCTGATCGGGAGCGATGCCGAGGAGTTCGGCCCAGGATGACCGCAGCACATCCTCTGCCGGCGACAAGGTTGACTGCGGCGCAGATTTAGTCCACGCCTCCTGGAGCCCCTGGCGGAGCTGAGTGAGGACGTCTCTGGGGACCGCCGAAGCGAGCTGATTCAAGGCTTTGTGGTTGATCTCGGTGGGGAGTTTGTCGACCACGACGTAGGCGAAGGGGACCATGTACGACGCGAGCGAGTCCTGGATGAACTTGTCGAGCTTCTTCAGGGCCACAACAAGGGTAGCGGGAGCGCTGGAGCAGACTTGCAGGCCCTCGCCCTCGCAAGTGACGTCGTGGGTCGTCGGCCTGAGCTCAACACCGCTCTCCTCGGAATCCGGGTGCTCTACAAGAACAACCAGCACCCGCTCATCATCGTCACCCGACTCCTGCTGTGACACAGCCACGGCGGCCCTCACCGTCTGCGGTAGACATGCCTTGAACGGCGCATCGAAGTCGGCAACATCGACCGCATGGCCCTGAATCCTCAACACCTTGTCCTTCCGACGCACAAACACGATGCTGCCGTCCTCCAGCAGCCGCACAAGGTCGCCCGTCGGCTGAACCCTCCCCTCGCGGCCGGCGCAGCCCGGGCTGCCCGCAACGAGCCAGGCCGGATTCTCGACAGTCTCCCCAGGCAGGACGGCGCCCTCGAGCCACAGCTCTCCAACACACCCAATCGGCGCCAACGCCTTCGCCGGGCTGCGCAGGTCACACACCCACGGCACGACAGCACGGGGATACACCTCGCCCGGCCTGACGCTGGCCCCATCCGCCCTGAGACACCGCAACGACTCGTCGACACCCATGGGCGGCGTCCCATTCCAGCGCCAAACGGCATCCAGCTCGTCGCCGGGCAGCAACCCCGCCGCCACGTCCCCGAGCGGCGCGTCGAGCGGCGCCGCCATCAGCCTCGCATACGCCACGTCCAACTGCGCCAGCACCCGACGCATCTGCGCCACCGACACAAGGCCCTCGTCGAAGCTCGCGCAAACCCTGACGCCACCACCCTTCCGAATCCCAAACGCCAGCATCACCGGATACGCATTGAAATGCAGCGCCTCCTGCACCACATCCCCCACCTCGAACCCCAACTCACCAACACAACCACCATCCCCCTCCCCCTCCGGCTGAAACACCAACCCCGTCCCCGTCTCGCACGCGCGCTGCGCATCCGGCGACACGCGCCTAATATTCTGAAACCCCACATGCTGATGCGGCGTGCGCTCCAGCACCCCGCGCCGCACCGCCCGCAGATAGCTCTCAACAGTCGATGTCGTCGTCGCGCCCACGCCGACCCGTATCCGCACCGGCACCGTCGCGATCAGCGGCCCGACCACGCCCTCCACCCCCGCCAACCCTTCGACGTCGCGCCCCGTCAGCGTCTCGCCGAAGACGACGTCGTCGGTCGCGGCGTGCTGCGCCGCGACGAGCGCCCACGCGCCGCGGAGGAGCGTCGCTGTCGTGAAGGTTCGGCTGGACGCGGACGCGGACGCGGAGCCGCTGTTGCTCGACGACGTCGTTGTCATCGCCAGCGAGACTGTCGCCGTCGGCGTGGGCTGGTAGTCGCGCGAGGGGAGGCGCGGGAATTGCGGCCCGACGGCGTCGTGGAGTTGGCGTCGCCAGAAGTCTTGCGTGGCGGTGTCGTTTTGGTGGCGGATCCAGTTGACGAAGTCGCGCATTTGTGCTGGGGTGGTGGTGGTGGTGGCGGCGGCGGCCTGGTTGGGCTGCTGGAGGGCGTTGCGGACTTGGTTGAGGATGAGCGGCTCGGACCAGCCGTCGTAGAGGACGTGGTGGATGGTCCAGACCATGTAGCGGGAAGTGTTGTTGTTGTTGTTGTTGTCGTCGTCGTCGTCGTCGTCGGGTGTGACGATGGCGTAGCGGGCGAGGGGTTGGCCCAGCTGCATCGCGTCCTGGCGGTCGGACTCGAGATAGGAAGCGAGATGTGTTGCGTGTCGCCAGGCGATGTTCTCCTTGAGCACGACCTGCTGGAAGCCGGGGTCCTGGAGCTGGGCCAGACGGGTGCGCAGGATGGGGTTTGCCGCGACGACGTCCTCCCAGGCTTTTTTCCACGCGTCGAGCGGGATGTGGCCCGGGATGCGGGCGACGCGTTGGGCGACGTACGCTTTGGTCGACTTGATGGCGAAGGTGAAGAGGGACTGCTGCGTGGGGGTGGACGGGTAGATGTCTTCGACGGCGGCGGCATCCGTGCCGCACGCCGCCGCCGCTTCGAGACGGGCGCTCTCGACGTCTTGCGAGATCATGGAGAAGGGGGCCAGCTCCGTGCGGGCCTGCGCGTTGACGACGCGGGCGACTTGGGCCATGGCCGCGAGCGTGGGGTTCGCGAAGATGGCGATGACGGAGAGGTCGAGGCCCGCGTCTCTGCACACCGACACCAGTCTCATGGCCGCCAGCGAGTCGCCGCCCAGGGCGAAGAGGTTGTCGTCGGGCCGGATGCCGTCTGCGTCGACGCTCAAGACCTGGCCCCACGCCTGCTGGAGCCGCTTCTCGACGTCATTCAGCTCCCGGCTGGTGCTGCTGCTCGTCGCGCCGCCGTGATCCAGCTGCCGCAGGTCGACCGTCTGGCCGAACGCCCTGAGGCGCTTGCGGTCCGTCTTGCCCGAAATCAACACCGGGATGTGGCTGACGGGAATGTACGCGTTGGGCACCATGTAGCGCGGCACCACCGTGGCCAGCTCCGCGTCGGCCTTGGACAGCAGCTCGCGCATCTCCCCCGCGAGTGTCGTCGAGCTGAGCTCACCATCAGCGTAGCCCTGGGATGCCACGAACGCCACCAGCGTGGGTTGACCACCCGTCCCCTGAGGAACAATCACCTCTGCAATGACGTTGGTGTCCGAAGGCAGCCTGGCTCGCAGCTGGCTCTCGATCTCGCCGAGCTCGACCCGCTGCCCGCGCAGCTTGACCTGCGTGTCTTTGCGGCCGGCAAACACGATGCCGCCAGAACCGTCGGGATCGTACCGACCAAGGTCTCCAGTCTTGTACAGACGGCCACCACGGCCAGCGTAGCCCTCGTGCCCGGCAACGAGCCAGCTCGGGTCTTCGATGAAGGCGGCTGCCGTCTTCTCGGCGTCGTTCAAGTACCCCTGTCCCACAATCGGGCCCTCGACGAGCAACTCGCCGACGGCACCCACCGGCACAAGCGCCTCGTGGTCGTTGGGGTCGGCGATCCAGATGGCGGCCCCGTTGCCGGTGCCGATGGAGATGTAGTCCCTGCCCGTCGCCGTGTCGGCGTTGACGGTGCACCCGATGGTGCATTCGCACGGCCCGTAGCCGATGATGATTCTGGTCTCGCGGCCCCACAGCGCGACGTCCCGCGCCGACGCCGCCTCTCCGCCGAGCCCCAGGCCGTGCAGCGAGGCGATGACGTCGGGCTCGAGGATGCGCGCCACCGAGGGCGTGATGCCCGCGTAGTTGACCCGCATGGCCCGCATCGCGCCGTTGATGTCGTTGAGCCGGTCCTCGTCCGACGGGATGCAGAGGCAGCCGCCGTTGCCCGTCGTCAGCAGCATGCTGTCGATGCTGACGTCGAACGCGTACGACGCGAAGTCGAGCACGCGCCAGTCCGCCGCGTAGCCGACCGCCTTGGCCCGCGGGATGGCGCTGCTCGTGTACGTGCGGTGGGAGATGGTGACGCCCTTCGGCGTGCCGGTGCTGCCGGACGTGAAGATGATGTACATGAGGGCTGATGCTGGGACGGGGTCCAGCGTTGGGGGGGCGTCGGAGGGCGACAGGCGGGCGAAGCTGTCCTCCTCGACGACGATGTGCGTCCCGCTCGGCAGGATCGAGGTCGACAGCTCGTGCTGCATGCGAGACGACAGCATCGTCTTGGCGCCCACTTGGATCGCCATGTTCTGCAGGCGGGCGAGTGGGAGCGTGGGGTCCATGAGGGCGAAGGTTGCTCCTGCTTTCATGATGGCGAGCACGGCGACGATGGTCCATCTGGATTTCTCAAAGCACGCCGGTACGACGTCGTGCAGCTGCACGCCCGCCTCTTTGAGGGAGCACGCTGTCCGTGTCGAGTACCGGTCGATTTGGGCGTATGTCAAGCTGCCGTCCCAGGACGAGATTGCCACTTTGTCTGGCACTGCCTGTGCTCGTTCGGCTATCATGTCGTGCATGCAAAAATCGTAGGTGGGAGGTAGCTCGTGGTTCCACCCCCAAATGTCGTCCAGGTCCCGTGCGGTCGGCCGAAGGCAGTCCTCAATCGAGGCATCGGGATTTGAGATGCACAGTCTCATCGTCTCAACCAGCACGTCAACGTGTCGTTCCACTGTGAATTGCAGCATGTTTTCCGTGTGCCACACTGGACGGACGCCGAGCAGGCCATCGCCCAAGACCACTTCGAGGTGAAGCACACCCTTTGCCCAGAAGAGTTAGTCATGTGACTGGTCTTGCCGAAACGAGTCATTCACTCACTTCATCTTTGGGTTCTTCAGACGTCTGGGACAAGGAGCCGGTGCTCAGTAGGAGCGAGGCAGGACTGGACGTCGCGGGGACATGATGGCTCGGTGCGACGGTCTCGACGTCATCAAAGATTGCGGCGGCGACTTTCCCAACGCGGTCTTGCAATCCTGTCATCACATTGTCCATGGATAAACATCTTTTCTCGGCCTTTTGCTCAGAAGCAGATTGGTAGGTCCAGTCAAACGAGACTCGGCTATCTTCCCGAGTTCGCAGAAGGACAATGAGCCACGACAAGAGCACGACGTCTTCTCTCATGCCCGTTGGAGTCGTGTGCTGTTCAGAGGCAAGACCCGAGATGTCGAAAGTTTTGAAATCCATGACGCCGGCCGGCAGGTCAGTAGACCGGTTCGACACAGGAGCATCGCCCATGCTGACGGCCGTCAGTTGCCCTGGTACAGGACGAGCGGGAAGAGTTGACTCGGTCAAGTCCAATGAAGCGTTGCGCAGGCTCGACCTGACTGGAGCGGTGAGTGTGGATCGGGCATGGGGAAGGTGTGGCTGTCTCTTACCTCACTAATGTAGGCGGTGACGTCTGTACGGCCGCAAGTCAGAGCTCTCAACGAATGACTGGGCTTTAGGTTTGGAGCTGCAGCACAATGGGTTCCGACAGACTGATAAGACGACGTGTCGGGCAATCTGATTAGATGAACGGATTGAGCCGCATGGAAAAAAAATCCCACGGTGGCATGTGAGTCCGAGGGCTGCGTGGATCTACGTGGGACGGACGGCAGAGCAATTTTAGAAGCTACGCTAGTGGAGTCTGCGCATCCTTAGGGCGCGTGCAGGGTCTGGCAAGATGAATGGTGGAGAAGGCCGGTAGAGTCGGACGGGCTTCGTTAGCGGCTAGTCAGTACCCCGTGTC
The DNA here is from genome assembly GCF_001883845.1 of Diplodia corticola. Lineage (NCBI taxonomy): Eukaryota > Fungi > Ascomycota > Dothideomycetes > Botryosphaeriales > Botryosphaeriaceae > Diplodia > Diplodia corticola. Next base: position 8,569 of record NW_017971592.1, read on the forward strand.
GAAACGCAAGCCACATGAAGGTCTGGGTGCGATGGGCCTCGCGGCAGTTGCTTATTACGTAGCGAAAGTCCGTGAAGGATGTGGCACTAAACGCGTGTACTTTGAAAAGAGAAATATAAAGGCGGGAGGGCGAGTTGGGCAGGTGATTAGTCACGACATTGTGACTCTACTCTCCATGGCTTTGAGATCGAGACGGCTACAGTTCCGGCATTTCCATGTCTCTTTTCCGCACGAGCGGGTGGTCCAAGTGACGTTGGACCGACCGGACAAGCTCAACTGCATCGACAAGGCAACAAGCAACGAGATCAGGGAGATCTGGGAGGAATTCGACCAAGACGAAAGCCTATGGGTTGGCATCATCACAGGCTCTGGGCGGGCGTTCTGCACCGGAGCTGATCTGCACGGTATTACCTGCCGACCCTGCATCGGACTTGACTGACGCAAGCAGAATGGAACGCGATGAACGAAGCCGGGGTGGTCAACGACATGGCGGCGCCCGGGCTTGCTGGGCTGCCGCGGCGGAGCGGCAAAAAACCCATCATCGCCGCGGTCAACGGCATGACAATGGGTGGGGGCTTCGAGATGGTGGCCAACTGCGACGTCGTGGTGGCCTCGTCGTCGGCGGTTTTTTCACTGCCCGAGGGCAAGCGTGGGATCGTGCCTGTGGCAGGCTGTCTGCCGCGGCTGACGCGGACCCTGGGGCTGCAGCGCACCTCGGACCTCGTCTTGACGGGCAGGAAAGTCAGTGCCCAAACACTGTACGAGTGGGGCCTGGTCAGTCAAGTGGTTGACGACGGCGCCGACGTGGTGCAAGCGGCGGTGCAGCTTGCGCAGGACATGTGCGCCAACAGTCCGGACGCGCTGATTGTCGGCCGGCTCGGGATCCGATTGAGCTGGGAAGCGGACAGCGTGGAGGAGGCAGTGTCGGTGCTGGAAGACCAGTGGTACCCGCGCCTGGTCGAGGGACCCAATTTTGCCGAGGGCATCAAGGCGTTTGTGGAGAAACGGGCGCCGACCTGGGTCAACTCGAAGCTGTGAGCAGAATCTTATCAATCGAATCATATCATGACTTTTAAGCTCCACGCTTCTCCACCGCATACGACGGTGACTGTGGTGGCTGATTGCTCGGGATTCGTGTCTGGATGGTGGCGTCGGAGTTTAGAGGAGATGATCTGATAATGGGAAGAAAAGCAACTCGGCGGCCGACGCGCGCCTCGGGCATAGTACGACAAGGCGGCGGTCAGCTGGGCGCCACCGCCTGGGCCCAGCGCCACGCCCCACCCGGCCGGGGTGCCATCTTATCAGATCAGCCTTTATACCTAGTGCACGACCCGCGGTCAAGCACCCTTGGCCGCACTTGGCCTCGCTTGCGCAAAGGCTTCGTGGGCTTCGCTTGCGCAGCGGGGTAAGCCGCGACGATGATGCGGTATCGGGAATACGCAAATCGTATGACCCATCGGATCTAGCCGTCGTGCACCGCGCCTGACCGCGCCTCTGAAGATTGCCGCTTTGGGCAACAAGCCCTGAGAGGTGGTCGAAAGGGACGCTCACCACCAGCCCTATATAGCGTACGAGCATCCGCCCCGCTGCCCGCACCATGCCCGTCTCTCCCGCAACAGGGATGCCAGTACCCAGTCGATCCACCTCGCCCCGACCTCCCAACAACATGTCAATCGAAAACAACCAGGTCGACACCAGGCTCTACGAGGAATCCAACTCCCTCACCGTCATCTCGCTGCGCTCCGAATCCGACGTCATGACCCCCACCGCCGCCACCCCGTCACATTCATATCCGCCCGTGAAGCTTCCCTACCCGTTCTTGACCACCTACCGCGTTCAAGCCATCGCCGAGACGACACCAGCCGTGCTCACCCTCGTCCTCGACGACCAGCAGCCCGCGGCGGCCCAGCCTCTCGACCAACCGCTGCACCTCGACTCGCTCTCCTGGCTCGACCTGACGACCAAGCCCAAGAGCGAACGCCCGCCGCCCACCAACAACAGCGCCTGGGCCCGCGCGCGCCGGAACCCGCAGACGACCTTCCAGTGGGCGGGCGACAGCGCGCCGTCGCTGGGCCAGATCTGGAACGTGGTGCACGCCATCTACCTCGCCCACCCGACCTGCGACGCCTTCCGGCTCACGCTGGTCGGCGCCGAGAGAGACGTGGTGCGCCGCGAGCTGCTCGCCACCGGCCTGGCCGTCGAGCATCCGAAGCCGTGGCGGCCGGCCGACGACCGCAACGCGCGTCCGCACGAGCTGCTGGTGCTGCGGAGCTCCTTCTGGCAGGGCGCCGCCTCGCCCACGGGGCCGCGCCCCATCTGGGTCGTGGGCGAAGGCACCGACGGGCCGCTGCGAGCCCCGCTGGCGTCGTACCCGCTGATGCCCGAGAACCACGAGATATCCATGAAGTTTCCCGACGAGCCCGTGTACGCGCGGCATCCGGTGCGCCGCCCGAAGCCGCACCCGGGCTCCATCGTCTACAGTCGCTACATCCCCGAGGTCGACGAGCACTTTTCGCTGGAGGTGGTCGATTATCAGAACCCCGATCACTTGGGCCTGTTCAACACGTGGCAGAACGACCCGCGCGTTGCGAAGGGCTGGAACGAGACGGGCACCCTGGACGAGCACCGCGACTATCTGCGCCGCCTGCACGAAGACCCGCACGTCCTCTGCTTGTTTGGCCGCTTCGACGAGAGCCGCTTCTCCTACTACGAGCTGTACTGGGCAAAAGTAAGGAATCCGCTGCCCGTCTCGATTGGCTCAGCTAACCCCCGTCGCAGGAAGATCACTACGGCTTCCACTACGACGCCCAAGACTACGATCGCGGCCGCCACTCCCTCGTCGGCGACGCATCCTTCCGCGGCGCCCGCCGGGTCAACGCGTGGTACTCGAGCTGCATCCATTACTGCTTCCTCGACGACCCGCGCACCGCCAACGTCGTCGGCGAGCCGCGAGCCACCGGCTCGACCATTCTCTCGTACGAAAACTCCCAAGGGCTCGTCATCGGCAAGTACGTCGACCTGGGGCACAAGCGGTCTGTCCACTCCATTTGCAGCAGAGAGAAGTGGTTTCAGTTGTGTCCGGTGTTTTGGGACGGCCAGGAACGCCCGCTGGCGTCGGCGGACCGCGCGGCCTGGAATGCGAAGCTTTAGGAATGTTCGTTTGTAAATATGAATTGTTTGTCGGACCGCGGAACCACCCAAAGCCGCAACGCAGCGTGCCAGTAATAGACAGAGACATACGAAATCAAATGTCCAAGAAATCAACAATAGGTTGTGTGAGTGTCATTTGCCAGCGAGCTGGGAGTATCGATCCAGGTGACCCAGCTGGCTCCCAGTGACCTCCGCACACATCATACCCGACGCTTTCCGGGTCGACCTTCCAATTGCCCACCACGCGAGTAAAACAACCACATCATTGTATCCACGTCTGCAAGACTCATCACAGACAAAACCATAAACTTATTACTATACTCTAAAGAACAGCCAAAACTTTTTGTTTCCCGCATCCACGCTCCCACCCCATCAAACCGCCACAGTCTGATGCATGACATTCGCCCTATAACTCTCCGACCTCTCCAACAACTCCTCATGCGTCCCCCGATCCACACACCTGCCCCCCTCAATCAAAAAAATCACATCCGCCTTCACAATCGTCCGCAACCGATGCGCAATCGCAATCACCGTCGTCCCCCCCGCCGCCACCCTATCCAACCCCTCCTGCAACAACCGCTCCGACTCCGCATCCAACGCGCTCGTCGACTCATCCAAAATCAACAGCCTCGGCCTCCTCACCAACGCCCTCGCAATCGACAACCGCTGCTTCTGCCCCCCCGAGAACTGATTCCCCCCCGCCCCGCACAGCGTCCCGTACCCCTCGGGCAACCCCGCCACCACGTCGTGCACATTCGCCAACCTGCACGCCTCCTCCACCTCGGCCGCGCTCGCCCCATCCTCCCCCCTCCCCGGCGCCGCGCCCAGCCCCACGTTGAACGCCACCGTCCCGTCGAACAGCACCGACTCCTGCGGCACCAGCGCGATCGTGTCCCGGAACGCGACGCTGCGCCCGGCGATGTCGCGCCCGTCGATGTGCACGCTGCCCGAGCTCGGCGCGTACATGCGTTCGATGAGGGAGATGATGGTGGATTTGCCCGCGCCGGACGGCCCGACGAGCGCGCAGAATTGGCCGGGGGCGATGGAGAGCGAGAGGCCGCGGAGGACGGGGACGTCCGGGCGCGCGGGGTAGGAGAAGTGGATGTCGTTGAGGGCGAGGCTGGAGGATGGGGAGGAGGGGGGGATGGTGGTGGTGGTGTCTTCTTCTTTTTCGGCGGCGGATTCGAGGGCGTGCGGGGTGCAGGGCGAGGGCGGGTGGACGTGGCCTTGCATTTTGCCGGAGCCGAGCTGGATGAGGGAGAGGATGCGGGCCATGGCGGCGCGGGCGTTGGAGAGCTCGGGCGCGAGGGCGAACATTTGGCTCCAGAGGAGGGCGCTGACGAGGAGGGAGAAGACGACGATCATGAATTGCGTCTGGGTGTAGTTGCCCGCGATGATCTGCTTGGCGCCCCACCAGTAGGCGAGGGCGTTGACGAGGTTGCCGAAGAAGTAGGTCATGGCTTGCCAGAAGCTGGCTTGGACGGTGACGGCGAGCGTTTCTTTGCGGGGCCCGTTGAGCGAGCGCCGGTAGGTGGAGAGGGTCTCGTCTTCGAGCGAGTACGACGCGATCGTCTTGATGGACGTTACGGCTTCGACGCCGATGTCGACGGACTGCGTGTATGCGTTCTCGTGGCGTTCTTCGAATTTGCCGAGCACGCGGAGTTCCATCAGGCCGGCCCCCAGCAGGAGTGGTACCAAAGCGAGGCAGACCAGTGCGATCCTCCAGGCAATGATGTGAGTCAGGATGATTGCTGCAAAGAGGTTGACCGTGATGGAGAACAACGTGCCGATGACCGACCCGCTGAAGCCTGCCAGGGCATTGCCGTCTCTGGTGATGTATGCAAGGAGCAGCGCAGGGGACCGGCCTTCCGATTGGTGCCACTGGAGGTCTTGCTCGAACAACGAGCGGAAAGACAACACCCTGACGGTGTAGACGACATGTTCAGAAACCCAACCGAAGCCGGCCCAACTGAAGATGTTTGCAAAAAACTCGATGATGGCAAGCACGAAGAACATGAGCCCGTAGAAGTCGCCGCGGTCCCGAATGCTTGCTGCCGTGTGGCAGAGGCTGAGACTTCCCACCGTGTTGCCGAAAATCACCGCCTCGCCGGAAAAGGCTCCACCGACAACGATGGATCCCAAAAGGGCGGCAGCAATGGTGAGCGAGTGAGGTCGAATGGCCGGTGCATAGCCCCGCACCAGCGCCCACAGAGACTTGTTGGGCGTCTCAGGCTCTTCCGGGTCTTTTGCTGAGTCGGCGGCGACTGCATCTTCACTTGTCGAGAATTGAGGTTTTTCGGCATCCTCGATTCCGTCCTCGGACTGGCTCGTCTTCTCGATGTCACCACCTGCCGTAGGGAGTTGACCCGATTTGATGGCCTTGCGAATGTCAGTCTGTTCGGGTGCCGGTGCGAGAGACTGAAGTTTGACCATCTCGGCGTATGAGCCGTGGTTGGCAATCAGTTCCGAATGAGTTCCTTGCTCCAAGATCTTCCCTCTGTGCATGACGATGATGTTGTCCGCGCTGGTGATGGTCGACAGTCGATGAGCGATGGTGATGATGGTCCGGCCGTCGGTGATGTTCGAGATGGCACGCTGGATACGCTCTTCACTTCTGGAGTCCAGAGACGCCGTTGCCTCATCCAGGATGAGAACCGGAGGATCCTTGACCAGGGCTCGAGCGAGGGCCACTCGTTGCTTCTGACCACCGCTGATCAGCCGCCCGCTCGATCCCGCCGTCGTGCCATATCCGTACTGGAGGGCCGAGATGAAGCCATCCGCATCTGCGAGCGTGGCGGCGGTTTTTACCAAATTCACAATCTCGACGAAAGCAGGGCCCCGTTTCTCAGCCGCAGCCATGAGCTCGGTACCCTCCCTGACTTCACTCGCCAAATTTGAAAGATCAGGACCAAGAAGGATGGTTTTCAGATGCGCATGGCTGGGATTGCTTGAGTTGATCAAGCCATGTGCGATGTTTTCCAGAAGCGAACGGTCGAGGAGAGAGGGCTCCTGCTGTACCAGGCCCAGGAAGCCTCTCAAATCACGGGCGTTGAGCTCTCGAACATCCCGGTTGTCGAAGAGGATTTGCCCGTGCGTGGGATTGTACAGCCGTGTGACTAGACCTGCAATGGTCGATTTCCCACTTCCAGAAAGTCCGACAAGGGCTGTATGCTTCTTGGGAGGGATAGAAAAGCTGATGTTGTCGAGAACGGTGATTTCAGGCCTGGAGGGATAGGTGAATGACACGTTGTTGAACTCGAATCCGGCCCCTGCTTCTGGGAGAGCAAGACCCGATGATTTCATGCCATCGATCAACGGCTCACGTTCCATGTCCCCACGTAGCTTTTGGAACGAGGCGACGGCTGCTGAGAACAGGTGGATAAAGGGTGCAACCTGACTCAGGAGCAAGGTGGCTAGATTATCCTACGTCAGTGGAGACTCTATGAGAGATATACTTTCAGGCCGACTTACCTTCAATCAAAATGAAAATGACGGTGAACGTGGCACCCACGGTAGCGCCACCAGAGGGATTGTTCACAGATTCTGCAATGTCCTTGCTTCCTTGCCAGAAAGCCAGACCGTTTGCGGAATAGGCGACGAAATACAAGACACCGGCTTGGATGCCAGTAGCCGTGGCCTTCTTGACGCCCTCCTTCTCGGAAGCCTTGAGTGCCGTGGAAAACTTTTTCTCCAGTCTGGCATTGGCACCAAACGCCTGGACCACGACAATGTTTGAGAGGGCTTCAGAAGCAATGGACGCAGCAGAAGCGGCATAGTCGGACATGAGCCCAGAATACTTCTCGATATAATGGCTTCCAACGAAGGACATGATGAAATAGGCTGGGACTAAAGAGACCAGCATCCCTGCCAGCTTGTCATTCTTGATGAAAGCCACAATGTACGCCGTGACGAAGAAGGACACGCTGGACAGGCATATCCCAACCTTTTCCGACGTGCCCGAGCGGATCGTCTGGATGTCGCCGTGGAGGCGAGAGGCGACCTCGCCGGGTGGGAGGTCATCGAAAAAGGACGGCTCCTGGCGCAGCAGGTTTTGGAGATAGTTCTCCCTCAGCCTTTGGGCCAGTCGGGCGCCGTTGAGACTCCAGCAGAAGAGGTGAGTATAGATCAAGACGAACTGGGCAATGGCTAGGTAAACAATGATTAGGATCTTGCTGTTGATGCTGGACTGGTATCCGGCCCCAGACTCGGAATCGTCCTGTTCATTGCACGTTGCTCCGTTGAAGTCGTCGAGCAGCTGGCCAAACAAGATGCCAATCAGCGGGAACGGCACGCCGGATGCTATGGCAGCAACAATGCCCAGCAGAAGGGTGCCCAGGTCGGCTTTCGAAGGGCTGCCCGCCAGCAGCAAGCGGGGGTAGCCCGCGAGTTTCTGAACGGCCTTCATGTCGAGTCTGGTTGCGACCCCTGTCGAGAGTCGTCAGCGGTCCGAAGCAATAGCATTGAAGAGGGGCCAATTTACCGGTCGTCTGTCAAACGCGCACTGTGGCGCTTTCGCTAACGAAAGACGAATCGAACTGCGAGGCTCTGGAGACCGATGGATCTAGGGCAGTTACCGGAGCAGATTTTGTACTGCATGTGAGCAACGCCCTCGGGGGCCGATAATGGAGCGCCCTTTTGTGGGCCGGGTGCCGCGAATGCATGACAAATCTTATCAGATCAAAATTGTTCCCCGCGGGTGGTTGCCACGAAAGCGGATCAGTCGCCTGAGCCTGCTTAGGGTGGCATTCAAGCCACCGTTTCTCGGACTTAATTTGTTGGCCGAGGCGGGCCGCCGTCTTCGCTTAGACGCCACCGCGCAAGCGTGAATCGTACCACACGCGTCCTTTATCGGCCGTTCTCTGATCCTCTTGCTCTGCTAGCGCTCTAATCCCAGGACGGGGAATGATCCGATCTGCCGCATAGGCTCTTAAAGATGTAAACAAGGCATCGCTGGCATTCACATGCCCAGTCTGTCACCCCTCTATCCGACCACTGCACCCAAACATGGCCTCGGCGCTGCGGAAGCTGTTTCTCCCGAAACCAGAGCCAACCTCGCCAGAGGGAAGCTCTCACGATGCCAGCACCATCGCAGAAGGGTCTGCCGAGCCAGACTCCAAAGCTCCTGCCGAAGCAGCCATCACTCCGTCCCCCGTTGAGGAGCAGCAACCCAACGAGCACGCCCAGGATGGAGTCACTCAGGCTGAAGCCATCACCTTGGTGTGGACCAAGACGTCGTTGGGCGCTGCCTACATCCTGCAAGTCCCCCACCCAGCCTGACGCCCTGACAAGGAGGAGGAAAAAAAGAGAAACAGACACGACGAGAAGAATGGCCAACTAACAACACACGAAACAGCATGTGGTGCTTGTACTTCGTCAACGCATGGCAATCCCAGATCACGGCCAACGCGTCGGCCTACATCACCAGCGACTTCGAATCTCATTCGTTGATCCCCGTCATCGCCATCGTGTCCAGCGTCATGTCGGCAGCGACATACATGCCCGTGGCCAAGATTCTCAACCTCTGGGACCGTTCAATCGGCTTCGCCCTGATGGTCGTCTTTGCCACGATCGGCTTGATCCTGTGCGCGACGTGCTACGACATCGCCACGTACTGCGCCGGCCAAGTAAGCCAACCCTCTTCTTACCGCCTTCCAAACCGAGTAACTGACATGCACGCCACAGGTCTTCTACAGCATCGGATTCGCCGGGTTGATCTTCTGCGTCGACGTCATCACGGCCGACACGTCGACGCTGCGCGATCGAGGCCTCGCGTACGCCTTCACTTCGTCGCCCTTCATCATCACCGCGTACGCCGGGCCGGCGGCGGCGGCGCACTTTGTGCAGACGAACTGGCGGTGGGGCTACGGCATCTTCACCATCATCCTGCCCGTCGTGGCCGCGCCGCTGTTCATCCTGCTGCGGTACAACCGGCACCTGGCCAAGAAGCGGGGCCTGCTGCGCGAGAAGGAGCGCAGCGGCCGCACCCTCGTGCAGAGCATCCGGCACTACGTCATCGAGTTTGACCGTGAGTGTGTCCCGTTGTCCGCAACAGCTTTTTGCGGGTGTGAGTGTTTGCTGACCGACGGCTTTTTGCAGTGCTGGGCGTCATTCTGCTGACGGCGGGGCTGGTGCTGTTCCTGCTGCCCTTCACCATCGCGGGCTCGACCGAGAGCGACTGGAAGACGGCGTCGATGATCGTCATGCTGGTCGTCGGCATCGCGTGCCTGCTCGCCTTCGCCGCGGTCGAGCACTGGGTTGCGCCGGTGCCGTTCCTGCCGTGGGAGATGCTGGCCACGCGGACGGTGCTCGGCGCCTGTCTCGTCGACGCCACCTACCAGATTGCGTACTACTGCTGGAACGACTACTGGACGTCTTACCTGCAGGTGGTCTATGGCGTCAGCATCGAGACTGCGGGCTACATCGGCAGCATCTTCGACGTCGTGTCCGGAGTCTGGCTGCTGGGCGTGGGTTTGTGCATCAAGAAGACTGGCCGGTTCCGGTGGCTGCTGCTGTGGTCGGTGCCGCTCTACATCCTCGGTGAGGGGCTGATGATTTACTTCCGGCAGCCGCACTGGTCGGTGGGGTACAACATCATGTGCCAGGTGATGATTGCGTTCGCGGGCGGCACCATGATCATCGTGCAGCAGGTGGCGGTCCTGGCCGTGTCGGACCACAACAACGCGGCCTCGGCCCTGGCGTTCCTGAACGTCTTCGGCAACATGGGAGGTGCGGTGGGGAGCAGCATTTCTGGAGCCATCTGGACGCACACGCTGCCGGCGGCGCTGAAGCGGCTGCTGCCCGACTCGGCAAAGGCCGACTGGCAGGAAATCTACGACTCGCTCGACGTCCAGCTGAGCTACCCAAGAGGGACCGAGACCCGACATGCCATCAACCTGGCCTATGCCGAGGCGCAGAGCAAGATGCTGATCGCCGGTACCGCCATCATGGCGCTTTCTCTCGGGTGGATGTTCCTGGTCAAGGACTTGAAGGTCACCAAGCAGCAGACCAAGGGTGTCCTGTTCTAGGCTGTGGCTTGTGCTTGCGGAATACGACGCAGGGACCAGGACCAGGGTGGTTTGGAGGGTTGTCTTTGGTTTCCCGCTGGAGTGGGGCACGAGAGCTGGGTGGTTTGGAGTCGTGTTCGCCGTATTGAGTCTAGAGACGGCATGGCGTAGGTGCGTAGAGAGGCAGGGGTGCAGTTTGGCGTGCATGATGTACGCGTGTTAGCGAGCTTGGCGTTACGTTCTCGAAATCTTATCAGATTCGTGCATCTTGGCTCCTGCGATCGTCCGCGCGGCTGAAAAGGCCCCGCTTTGGAGAGATTTTCGCTCACCAGTCCCAGCAGAGAAGGCGGCAAGGCGGGCACACCGTCTCTCTGCCAAGCGTGCAGGATTTTCCCGCGAGGGGCCACAGGGCATCGAAGTATGTTTAGAAGCCTTGCACCCCGGCTAGCGGATCAGATATCGGCAATGTCCGGGACGCGCGACTAAAAGCGGATCTGATAGCGGCAGCTGCCGGCGTCTAGGCCCCAAACCACCCGGCTAGCCGATGACTCTGAGCGCCCCCCCGACGCCCCCGGACCCGGCCCAGCGAGACGCTCAAGTGGAGCTGCCGTCATGCAACATGCCGACCTTGTGCTATCCGCTCTCTGGGTGGACCTTCCGCTACCGCTTCTCAGCCTCGGAACCCCGTGTCCGACTGCGGTTTGGACTTTGGATCTGCGGAAAACCAACCTCGTGTGCCATCATGTAAAATTGCTCCCTTCTCCATCCGCTCTATGCTACTGTAACATCCTCGCTTCTCCCGGTTGCACTCTCCACGAAGCATGTACTCCAAATTCTGGCCCAAGGGCGGTCTGCCCGGCATTCTCCATCATTACGTACGCCGCTTCACGCTCGCCCTCTGCGCCCCCCAACCCCCGAGCTGACCGACGCGCAGACCGAAAGCCTCGTGACCTTCGAATTCACCTCCAGCACCATCCGCAAACCCCACAGCCTGGTCTTCATCGGCGGCCTGGGCGAGGGCCTCGGCTCGACCTCGTACATGGCCGACCTGGTGCGCGCCCTGCACCCCACCGACTGGTCCATCTTCACCGTCAACATCTCGTCCTCGCACCAGTCCTGGGGCCTCGGCCACCTCGACCGCGACACCGACGAGATCGCCCAGTGCCTCAACTACGTCAGGGACTACAAGGCGTCCAAGCACGGCGGCGTCGCCGGCAAGCTCGTCCTGATGGGCCACTCGACCGGCAGCCAGCACGTGCTGCACTACCTCTCGCGCCCGAACCCGCACGCCGCCGCCGCCCCGGCCTTCGACCCCGACCTCCAGCACGTCCGCCGGCCCGCCCTCGACGGCGCCATCATGCAGGCCCCCGTGTCCGACCGCGAGGCCATGCAGCTGGTCGTGCACCACGGCTGGCTGGGCAAGACGCCCGCGCAGACCCGCCGCGTCTTCGACGAGCTCGTCGCCATCGCCGAGGAGGCGACCAAGGACGACCAGGCGTGCGACTTTTTGCTGCCGCTGGAAAAGACGTCCGCCATTGGCTACCAGAACACGCCGCTCTCCGCGCGGCGCTTCCTGAGTCTCGTGAGCCCGGAGAGCCCGCAGGCGCCGCGGGAGGACGATTTGTTCAGCTCGGATTTGGGCGACGAGCAGTTGAAGAAGACGTTTGGGATGGTGAGGGAGAGGCAGCTGTCGGGGTATGGGCTGATGGTGTTGGTTTCCGGGGCGGACCAGGCCGTGCCGGATTGGGTGGATAAGGAGAAGTTGATGGCGAGGTGGAAGAAGGCGACTGATCATGATGGGGAGGCCGAGATTTGGGATGAGGAATTCAGTGGCATCATACCGAATGCTTCTCATGCCCTGAGTAATGATGATCAGGCTGAGTGCCGGAAGGATCTTTGTGAGAGGGTAATGGGGTATCTGTTCAAAGTTCGATGGCATGAGGTATCTGTGTAATAGGCACTTCCATATTTTCTTCTCTGATAGCGTTCCAGGTCTGGCTTGCTTGATCCGTGATACACGATTCTAAACAAGATATCCACGGGTGCTTGAAAGTCTCCTGAATCCAGTAGACTATCAGCTGCATGTTCGGCCCATAGTAGTAGGACTCGTACAACTCTCGGGGGAAGCGCACCCGGGCCGAAAGCTTGATCATTGGGGCCAGCGACGGTCGCTGATGGATGAGATGTTCAGACAAGTCAAGGTCATTCAAGCGAGCTTTTGGTGTTTCTGTCCAAGCGTCAAAGCCCATAGACTGCTGTGCGAACTTCACTGCACCAGCAGAAAATTCACAGTGAACCTCTTTATCTGGTTCTTCCGACAGAACTCCCCACAGAAAGGGTGTAGTGGCCATGTGTCAGGCGGTGGTCACAGCCGGGTGCAAGAAGAAGCTGGTTGACTGGATATCTCATTATACACCGCTACTACGGGTGGTGTATATATGTGAACAAAAGAAAGGGCACCCAACAATGGTGTTATATAAGATAACACGTTGCTGAAGATTGCCCTATTGGGTTGATGATGGCGATGAGGCTCAACTTTTTTGAATATACGTGATGTCCAACACCATGAATGGTCTTTCCTCCTCGGACTCTGGATGGCATGCCGTAGAAATAGCCGCACGACAGCTTCCAACTTTTAGCATACCATTCGACAAGCATTCTATTACTATAGCGTCGAGCGACAGCCCGTATTTTTGCTGGTTTCGCAAGTGCAAATGTTTGCTTCCTGGCTGCGTGCGGAGGGATCACTTGGCTGTCACTCGCCCAGGCTGTTCTTCTGTAACGAGGGGATACCTTCCGTTTGCGGGATAGAGGCGTTAGCCCTGTTCTGGCCGCCTGGTAGGTTTGTAGGTTTGGTAGTTGGTTTGATGCGTCTATGAAGACACCAAGTGGGCATGCGAGTACAGGTGTTTGGTGATGGGAAAAGAACGAGCGTTCTTCGGTGTCGCGACGCGTTGTTCGAAGCCGCGATAACCAAGGGGGGTATTTAGTGCTTTCTCTTGGGTAGCTCAATACAACACCCATTCACTTCCTCAGACACTCGCCCCAGCCTTTCAGCGTTTGGGGAGACGCGTTTGAGTGGATTTCCCGCCATATCACTTCCACAACATTAACCCCGGACCAGTTACTTGCATATCTAGACACCTTAAACTCCTACTCTTTTTGTATCTCCAATCTCCCTACTCTAGATCGAGAACTAACAGATCCACCTCTAGCCCCGTCATCCCCTTCTTCCACAGTGTGCTCCCGCTCACCGTCCATTCGCCTGGACCCCACTCCACACTCTTAACCCCACTTGCCAAGGCCGGCAGCTTGACCGTGACATTCTCCGACGTCTCAACATACTCCAGACTGACAATCGACACCAGCATCTTATCCGCACCGGGCAGCACCCACGCAGCGGCATCGACGCGGTCCCTTCCCTCCACCCCAAGGGCCGTCGTCTTCGCGCCAAGCAAACACTCAGCCACGTCGCCCGCGGCCAGCACCCTAGCCAAGCCCGACGTCACATCGGCAAGGTGCGGCTGCGTGGGCCAGGCCCAGCCAACGATGCCCTTGGCGCCGTGGTTGACCGACAGCGCAGCCATGACGGCCTCCTCGTCAGCCGTCGGATACCGCGACCAAAACGTCTCGTTGCCAAAGGCCTGCGGCACGCCCCAAAAGGCCTTGGGCTCCTGCCCCAGCCAGGACTGGTACTGGCGGAAGACGTCGAGGCGGTCCGAGACGTCCTCGAAGTCGCCGGCGCAGTCGTCGCAGCCGCAGCAGCCGTAGGTCGTGTTGCACGCGGTGCCGTACTGCGTCGAGAAGGACGTGTTGACGGCGATGGGGTACACGTCCGAGAGGATGATGTCGGCGCCGGCGGAGTAGTTGGCGTAGTGGAAGTTGTAGCAGTTGAGGCACAGCGACACCGGGTGGTATGGGTCTAGCTGCTTGATCGTGTCGTATGTGTCTTTGGTTGCGTTGAGCGTGTCCGACGCCCCGTCCGGCTCGTCGCCTGTGTACCAGAGCAGCAGGCTCTTGCGGCTCTTGACCCGGTTGACTTGTTCCGTTACTGAGGTCAGGTTCTTGTACGTCCACCGCATGTCGTACATGACCCATAGCTGCAGCTCGTCGCAGATGTCGAGGAACGCGTCGAACTCGGTGAAATTGAAGGCCTGGTTGGCCAGGCCGGCATTGGGCACGACGTGGATGATGTTGTAGCCATAGTTTTTGAAAGTATGCGTATTGTTCACAAGCGAGTTTTCGAGCCAGCCGTCCCAGGAGACGTAGAAAGAATACGGCATGATGGCAGTCCAGGCGGTGCTGTTGGTCAGGTAGTCCTGGGTGTAGATGCCGCCGTACAGTTTGTCCAGCTTTGCTACGCTGCCGCCATCGGTCCGGGCGGGCAGCTTGTACAGCTGCGTAGTTGCCAGGTACGACTGATTGCCGTCGCGAGAGGCGCTAACGAGGGTGATGTTGTACGGGTCGTATTGCGCCTTGAGCTTACCCAGCGAAAAGCTGAATTCGTTGCCGGTAGAGTTGATCGACACATTGCTGTTCGAGACCAGAGCCAATCCATTGTCGGAGACGGAAATGTCAATGTACAGGTGGGAGAAGGGCGTGGTGGCGTTGGTGGATTTGTCGAAGGTGCTAGGGTAGATCGCTTCTCCGTTTGTATGGGAGAGAGCCGCATCGACTATAAACGAGGCGAATTGGTCGTCCTCGGTGTATAGGTTCATGCGGGGGTAGACCTGCACGTTCAGCAGCGGCTCGGCCGAGCGCGGGGGCTCCCCAAGCCAGCCGCCCGGCTCAAAGCTAGCATTGCTATCGTGGAACATCAACAGGACCGCCATCCACGGCGCATCAAAGAGGCTCACTTACGTAGCTCGGTATGCCTTGCCGCACCATATATCGACGCCGGGCGGAGCGTTGAACAGTGCCGTAGCCGGAGAGACAAACACGGTTAGAGCGAAACTAGCGAGGGCTGCGCGAGATAATGCCAGCATGACGAAGGAAATCCAGACAGGGCGAAAAGGTGCAGGCCAGAGCAACCACGGGGGCGACAGTTTGTATAAACGCACAATCGGCAGCGGCACGACGGTTGGACGCTCAGGCACGGCAGTCAAGCCATGGAGGTAGATACTGTTGTCGCATCTCGAGGTTACGCTCGGCGGAGACGTCGGGGGAGTAATATAAGAAGAGTGGGAGGCGGGCTACTCTGCGCGGCGCAGGCCACCCGTCTCCTGAGCTTCCGAGTAAGCTTGTCAGCCATCGCGGCGGACGTCGGGCAGCATTTGGGAAAGCAGATGGCGAGGGGAAGATAGATCGACACTAGGTCCTGAAGCTAAAAGGCGCTTGGGCAAGCCGGGCTGACGTCAGCCGGGTGGCGGGCGGGGAACACAGCCGGGTTTGTGGAAACAACATATTATTAAAAGGACTGGCCGTTACACTACTATGTGACACCAGTTCCCTCATAGCATGACCTCTGGCACCCTCTTCTTACACAACATCCTGACCCCACCATCCGGTAACATCTGATCAGCCCTCATCCTCGTCTTCGGCCGCTTCGCCCCTTCTTCCTCAAACGCCCACTCCCACCCCATCAGCATATGCACAAGCGCAATCTTAATCTCGTTGCTCGCAAAGAACCGCCCTGGGCATGCATGGGTGCCGTGTCCGAATGCAAACATGTCCAGACTCGTCGTGACATACTGCCACCCATTCTCCTGCCCGGGCTGTTGCCTCAGATTGGCGAAGCGACGAGGTTCGAACGTTTCCGGGTTGGGGTACCGTTCCGGATCCATCATGGCCAGCACAGGTACTCCGAGACTTGCACCGCGCGGCACGTACGTCCCGTCTGACAGCGTGTGCGGGGCTAGGGCGACACGCTTCATGGAGATGACGCTTGGGGGATTGAAGCGCTGGCTCTCCTTCATGACCGAGTCCAGCAGACGCAGCTTGTACAGCGTCGTCTTCTGCCACGGTGTTCCCGCCTCGCCCCCAGCGTCTCCCATCACACTGACGATCTCCTCACGCAGCTCGTCCGCAAGGCCAGGCACGGCAACGATGTCGAACATGACGTTCGTCAGCGCCGCGCTCGTCGTATGAATTGCCGCCATCGTCAGAGCCAGCTGCCCCAACACCGTGTCCACATTGCTCCCTTTTGCCGCCGCAACCTCGTCGAGCCACTGAAGAGAGTCCAGCGGCTTCTCGACCTTGCCCCCGCCCTTCTTCTCTGCTTTCTTCCTTTCAAGCCGCCTCCTGTTCACCTCTGGTTCAATGATGCCGTACGCCTCTCTCTGGCTTTTCTTCAGTGCTCCAATCTCCGGCACTAGGATGGGGTGGAAGAGGTAGACGAGGGGCCGGAGGACGCGTGGCCAGCGGCGAATGGCGACGGCGGCAGTCATGAAGTCGACAGTGTACTGCGCGGAGATGTGTAGCCAGGTCTCATTGCGGCAGAGGGGCACACCGAGGAAAGCGAAAGCAGAGAGGCGAGAGACAAGGCGGACGACGGTTGTGTAGAGGGGATCTTTTGTGACGGTCCATTCTATGGAGTGGTGATGCGTTAGTATGCCGTGGTAGCTGTGGAGAAGAGGCTGTTTCTTGTTCCTGGGAAAGCGCCTTACCGTCAGTGGCAGGGAACAGCTCGTCCAGCGACAACTTGGCCTCGTTGGAGAGCCCCACTGTAAGCCTTGCTGTACAAAATCGTCAGAACATGCCGGGTGGGAGCACATCTTTCTCCGGGAGCAAACTAACGGAGGGCTTGGGTCAACTTGATCCTGACCGTCTCTTGGAAAACGCTGTCTCTGAAAAGACCATGTATGCCCCCAAACGCTTGGTAGTCACTCAGAAATTCCTACCGGCGACATTTCTCATATCAGCCCACATCGCTCACCTTACACGCGCAAACGCACGAGTTGGATACGCACCCGTCTTATGAACTCGGTAAAGCTCAAGTTCGACTCGTTTCTGATCTCGTCCACAAACCTCGGCGGCAATAGTATTCTCGGTCCAGAATCGGCAAAAATCTGGCAAACCTTGTCCTTGCTCTACGCATTGCGTCAGCTTGCTCCACTCTTCTCCAGGCCCGCGGGTCCGGCATACCTGGTCCCAGGCACCCTGCAACACACCCAACGCATCGCGGGCAAAGCGCGTCTTGCTCGCCGACGCGCCACCCTCGCCGCCGACGAGCGGAATGTTCGGATAGGGGCGCTGCGAGTCGAAGGCAATGTATGCAGTGTAGGCGGCAGACAAGAGCAGCGCCGCTGAGACAACCTCCCAGAGATTGATGTTCGGGAGGCTCAGAGACGAAATGATATCATGAGTCGCCATGGCGAACGGCGTTGGGGATATGGAGATGATGTGTGAAGGTGGGAGAAGTCTGAGGAGCTGGATTCGGGATCCTGACAGCGACCCCGCAGCTTAATATACAGATGCTGAAGTCGCGCGGTAGGAGGGCCTGTAGCCGAGGGGCCCGGCAGTAGCCCAGATACTTGCAAAAGTTTCTCGATTCGACAAGCTGCATAATTTGGAAGGATTTTGCCAGTTAACCCGCGCGCGAATCGGATCCCTTCATTCGTCCATCAAAGCTTACCACCAACGTCTCCCCACATCTCTGATTTGGGGAAACTCTCTTATGCGACCGTTGCGCTGATTGACCTGCCGTCGATTGGTGGATTAGCAGGAGGAGCCCACAGCCCTAAGGGCCGGATGAAACACCCCGCACCGGCTCCCTGCTCTCACAAATCAGCAAGCCGAAGCCGCGGGTTATGAGGTGTGCTGCGCATGGGTTCTAGTGGCGCGGCTGGCCGGGGATAAGGGATCGACCGGCTCGGATACTAAGCTCTTACACTGCAGATCGAACCGCTTTGCCCCGATTGGTCGTGAGTGTTTTGGCCTGGGCCGGGCAAGAACACCGCCCTTCACCGGAAAAGACATTCTTCGTATCCGACCACTACTAGGTCTTCATTTATGCAAATACATGTACTACTACGGATCGTCGTGCATAGCGTAGGATTCGGCGTCCTGGTGGCAGCTGCGCATGACTGCATATGCTACGTCAGGTAGCTACAGCGCGTCGCTGCGCCTACTGACGATACGCAATCAAGTGCTCGATGGCCGTAACTAATATAGTTGCCGAGCATTTCCGCCCGTCTTTTCTAGACTCGTGACCGAAGCACACAAAGTCCCGTCCGCCATACTTTCCTTCCGGTGTCCGATACGATCTCTTCCACACGACGCAGGTTAGGGTGCACACTACCTACACTTCGCATGCTGCCCTACTTCCTTACCCGGCCTCCCCCTCTCTCTCGTTCTCTCTTTGCATAGCATGAGCAGCATTCTATATCCACAGAGCTGGTACAATGCACGCATAAAGTCCGACTGACCTGACCTCGTGAAGGGCCGGAGCGAGCCGTCTCCAAGAGCTTAGACCACGAACGGGAGCGGAGCTTTTCTTGATGGACAGACACTCGAAAGGTTTTCAACACCCGGTCTGCAGCGTACGTTGACACCACATTGTACCGTACTGTCACATGATTAACTCGCTGACTATCAACGAATGGGCGTTGTACGTATCGCGCGAAGAAGGAGGAAGTCAAGGCCGGGGTGCAGGCAAGCAGGCATATGGGCTATTGTGAGAGGAAGTGCCGAGGTATGATTGGCTTTACGGACAGACAGGTTTCTTACAGGGATAGATGACTGCGACAGGGGGTGGGTGGGTGGCGAGCTGGCTTTTGTAGATGGATGAGAGGAAAGAAATGGCGGCGATGCCCGGCGCACGTGCTAAATAAGAGAAAGGTGACCTTGCGCCAGACTATGATCATGAGTTGTTATATTGCGACAATAGTGCACGGGAAAAAGATGAACATTGGGCGTGAGGAACATTGGCACCGCTACCGTTCAGATAAGCGTCAGCTATTATCTGGGACCTTGCGAGTTACTCCGACGGTTATAGAATTTCGACTAATGGAAGCTAGGTATATTGGTGTTGCCGTTGACGATGCCTTGGTTGACGAGGATTGTCGAGGAAGCCCTTTAGACGAGAACTTGAAGGAATCCGATCTCCGTATTGGACACCTGCGTCTCTACTCAGTCAGCAGGTTGTTCTTCGTGTCAACGAACCGGAAAAGAAGTACCGATCGATATCCAGGGGCTCCCACTACTCTCCATGCCTATCCCATTCGGCGTCTTCGTCTGCAGCACTGGCATTCTTCGCTGGGGCGGTGCGCGACTTGAGGATGCTTGCTGCACCTCACCACATGGCGGAGCTGGTAACAGCGGGCTTTCAGGACGTGCCTAGTTCCCGTGAGGCTAGGGAAGACGTTAGCGACATCTGAAGGGTTGCAGAAGAGGCTGTGGCGATATACCAGTGACGGTTCTTCGGCATGGTGAGGACTTAGGATTGGGATTTTCTCGTGTATCAAATCACCTGTTGATGCTAGATCGAGGGTTACTGGTACAATGATCTTTAGATTGTTCCGGTGTAGGGACGAGTGTTGAAGATAGAGCGGGCTGGCTTTTATCCTTCCCTCAATTTGCGTGTGACCCCTTCGAGTAACCAACGGAGACCAGAAATTCTGGCATGCTACCTCATCCTGCTTCAATCTGACTGACTCTATCTTTGTTATGATTCCAGAGACAGCCATGGCCAACGAAGAAAGCAAGACCTTCACGCTGGCGTTCGCAACGGCGTCGTATGCAAGTCTCGCCCGGCTGTCTCACCCGCGCCGGTACGGCACGGTTTGGCATGGCGGTGCGGAGAAGGTTCCGGAAGCCATTTCATCGGGCAGCATCCAGTGGCGTGCATGTCATGTGGCTCGAGTCTCCCAAGGTCATGACTTTGCAACAAAGGTCGTTAGCATAAAGTATAGGTTGAGTACCGAAGGAGGCGCATGTTCGATCGATGATCAAACTTCGTTCGCATCTTTTTGCCTTCTTTGTCGTAGGAGCTAGCGGGTGGTGAGGAAGAAAAATTAGGATCTGACAACGCGGTTCCGGCATGTCTTCGTGGTTGAAGCATGTAAATGCAACGATAGCCCGTGCCTGCCACAACTCAGGTGGCTAATGGCATGCGTATGGAGCATACTGAATTTATGTGCGGCGACGATGCTTGGCAGGAAGTGTAGGCCCATCGAGTTAATCAAGTATATCCAAGCAAAGGGACAAATTCATGTCAAGTGTTTAATGCCACCTCGGACCTATCCATTCACCTTTCCACAGTGGTGCCAACGTTTTCCAGAATACAAATTCAAGACTAAAACCGGCCACCAGGCCATTCCGGCCTTAAACCGCCGCGCAGGTAATTGTCCCCCAAGACAGCCGTACCGCTCCACCGCCACTGTAGAGTGCATAGGAGAGAGCAGGAAAAAAACCACTAGGTCAAAATCTCCCACAGAGCTCTGAAACGGCTGCGCTACCAGATCCGAACGGACAAGCGGTGGCAAATCTATCGCTTTTGGGAGCTGCATTGAGTTCGTGGGAGCTTGGATAATATTGGTCACAGACAGAAAAATAATGCATCCATTTTCCACTTTGTGTAAGCGGCGCGGACCAAGAACGAAAACAGTGATTAGAATTGACTCCCTTGGGTCATTCCTGGCGCCGTCCAAGACACCAAGACCAACACGAAAAATGAAATAAATACAGACTTTATCACTCACACAACAGTTCACACAAAGCTCTCCCCCAACTCCCCCCTACACCTCCGCACATCGCTCCAATGTATATCACCCATCCCGAACCAATACTCGTCACACCCCCAGCACCCCATCTGCGCCCGGTACACCACTCCGACAACCAGCAGCAGGGCCACCACGCACAAGGCGTGGCAATCTAGCGCGGCGGAGAAGAAGTCTCGAATCGCGGCGAAGAAGGTACGGGAGCGAGCTGCGATGCAGGTCCGATACGCCGCCGCGCGGGGCCAGCGGCCGGATACGCGCAGCCAGACATCCTGAGAGGTGTTGCGGATGCGCATCGTAGCGGTGGTGAATGCGGTGCAGACGGATTTGACGGCGGTGGAGATGAGACTCGCGATGCCGGCGGCGATGCCGGAGAGGATGGATATTATGGAAGAAATGATGGTAGTGGGGATGCTGAGGACGAACTTCGTGACGGAGTAGAGGGCGCGGATGATGATGTGGAAGACTAGGATGACGGTCTGGAAGGGCGATGCGGGTTAGTAAGGATTGTCTGTGGAGGGAATGGAAAGGGGGGTTGCTGTACGGACCAGCTTGCTGAGAATGGTGATCTGTCCAGCGTTGGATGCGTCGGCATAGTCCATATTCTCTGGGGCCATGCAGGCTCCGAACAGCTGCCGCAACTCTTGGACAAGTGTACGGGCCCCGGGGTACTCAAAGTCGGTCGGCAGGGGAGCTTCCTCGTCATCGGACTCGACAGTTACCGGAAGGTCGTCATTGCTACTGTCCTTGCAATTGCCATGATTGTTGTCATCTGCCTCTGGCTGGGGCTGCTCAGAACTACCGGCTCCTGAAGTCTGGCCATGGTGAGGGGATGTGGGCGACAAATTATGGCTGGTGTTATTAGTTTCTGTCGACTCAGTGTGGCTGGAACTGCCGATATTTGCCTGGGAAGTATCACTGCTTGGCGACGACCCACTCACAAGAGCTGGGAGATCATTGATTTGCAGTGGAGCTGGGCGGTTAGGAGCGGCAACAGTGGCTGAAGACTGTTCGATGCCACCTTCGTCGATGACTGGACTATCCATGACTCTGGAAGAGTGAAGCGGACTATGTAAGGATGCAGGCGATAGATTGCAAAGATGCTCGTCGTTCTGGCCGTGCTCGTTTGGTGTTGAGGAGTCAGTTGACTCCCCTCGTTTAACGGCTATGCGGGATGATCCTACTCGTCCGTTGGTTGGGCGGGTTGTTCCCTTTCGACAGGCACCACTGGAGAGCGCCTGACTATCACTGGCAAACAACGCTATCGGCCCACGTTTGAGGCTGGTGCTGGTGGGATCTTGTTCAGAAGTGGAGCCTACAACTGGGAAGAGAGATAGCGGCAATGTAAGTGGTGAGGTCACAAACTCCCCAAAAATAAAGGAAGACGGCTTTGAATAAATACTGCAGACCCATTTTTCACGACTTACTTTGGTGAGCGACACGGATGCATCGGGACCCGGGCGGCCAAGAGTCAGACCGAGCATTGTCCACATGGATTTTCGTCGATACCTTTGGCCGTTCACGTATCTTGAATTGGTTGTGGCATTGACAAAGCGTCTCTCCAGCGCATCATTTTGGGTCAAGAAAAGCCGAACAACACGTCCTTTGACAAGAGCAAACCTGGGTGCATCCTACTCGCCGGATTCAGCCGTGACCATTGTCAGCTCTGTCCGGTATCTCACAGCCATTATTTGCAATCGTACCTCTCGCCTCACAAAAGGTTCTTGATTGATCAACCCTCCAAAAACCATTTTGACGCTTTTGAAGAATGAAAAGAGGGCTAGACACTGCGATGCTGCAGCGGTGTTGACGATTCTTTGGGTATGATGGTAACGTGGAGCCACAGCCTAACACCACGACGGCGTCGCCTTTGCATGCTTTGGACTTTGCTTTTTTTTTTCGAAAAAAAAAAAGATCTGGTTCCGAAACAGCAAAAACGATCGATGTCTTGATCTGACGCGTGCGAAGTCTTTGTCTCTTTGTGCACGACGGGTTTCGCCTTATGGGATGCAACAGACAAAGAGAACAGACAGCCCGACACATTTGCCGCCAAGCTACAATCTGCCCCTACACTAGCTGCGATATTGCCCACTCACCCGCTTGTTTCATTTGCCCTCCTCCACCAGCGGTAAAGCTCGATCAACCACGCCCACTGAGGCCGGTGGTCCCCGTTCTAATGACTAACGTTTTGCAAGCCAGGCGTGTGTCTTTGCCCCAACCCTGCCTGCCTGCGAACGTCACAATTTCCACACTGCAGCATCTGCCATTGCACAGCCCACTCTCTGTTCTCCATTGTGAATTCAACAGCGTGTCGTGTTTCTCCCCAATGTCGCTTACCCTAAACACAGGCGCACCAGCAAAGACGTCGCCCATGGGTGCTGTGGATTGTCCGAGGCGTTTTTCGCGTCATGCACCACTTAAGAGATGCGCGGACTTTAATTCAGGTGGTGAGGGGCCTAATTTAGGGTTTCCCATGCCCCCTCAAAAAAAATTCCCACCGGGAGTAAAAGCAGCGGCGCAAATGCTCCAACTCTATGCGATTATTTCCCATTTACGCAAGAAGTCGCTGATCCAGGATTGTTCCCTCGCACTCTCCCGCAGTGAGCACCGCCAAGTCCGAATATTCGTAGCTCTGCTTTGTTCTCACACGTATCAACGAGGCAAACCATCTGTCACGTCTACCCGAATCCTCACGGAGCATCTATACCATCCAAGTCTTGTTCATCGCAGAAAAGTTACAGTCTACTTACTTTTAGTATCAAAGAAGTCTCCTGAGTAAGTGCCGAATTACCACTTGTCCGTCGCCCTCGACCCCTGATTGTTCTATTTCCATCAAGGGAAAGACCTTGCCCGTGGTCCATGTGTACCTCCGCAGCCCTTCTACATCCCGGAACACTTTCACCAACTGTTCATCATTCCCCTCCGCTCGAGCCCACTTAATCAAGTCTATGAGATTGACGTGCCTCCCACGCAACGCCTCCTGACACTTGTCGCACGTGCTCGGGAGCGACACAATCCCAACCGCCTTGCACAAAGCATGCCAGTTTTCGAGGTCATCCTCGCTGCCGAACCAGACTTTTAATTCTTCTCGCAGTGCCGCGCGATATCCGGACTTTGCATACTCGTAATTGGAATCGCCGTATTTCCAGGCCATGTGCGCCCGTAAAGCAGCAAATGCGGCGGACGGATTGCTTGTTCGATCGTATCTGAATCCATTCTTCTTCACATAAGTGTCGAAGAATGTGTCGAGGGGTGTGTCTTTTGGTGAAACTTGATTGGATTTCGAAGACTTCTTGCTGACGCGGTCGTCGGGCGCAGTGTTGCTTGTAGAAGAAGATCGTGGGCTCTGAGCGCAAGAGTGGGTGAATTTCGGGGGGGTATATGCCGGTATGCAGTGGACATGGTCCCGGAACTCTTCCCATGTGTCAAAGCCATGCTTGCACCTGGTACAAGTGAGTGGGTGGTGAGTTGTATAAACGTGCCGGAGCGAGGGCGCGTCAAATGTCTTAGGGTCCTGCAGGAGGCGATTGTCCGTAGAAAATGCCCTTCCATTGAGGCCAAAGTAGGAACCGTTTCCTTCAGAGGATACGGCTCGGTTTCCTCCGCAATCTGGTATGACAGTTTTTAGAGTACAGTGAAATGCAGCAGAGGTCTAAGTTGCTCCTTACTCACCATCGAAAACACAGAATAGGCGGCATGTAGTATGATGAGCCTTTCCCGACCATCTAGGTGCAACCCGTGTTAGTCGATGACTACTGCGCCAAGTACCAATGTAGCTTACATACCTGTTTCCCATAGCCAAATTGCTATAAGAGGAAAACCCGTGAAAGAGGGGTGAATGAGTCCTTCCTACTCTATTGAGTTCCTTTGAGCGAACCAACACTGATTGCGCTGTGCTGTGTGTAAGTACGTTGGATGTGATGGACCATTTCGTATGCAGTGAGAATCTGAGCCCCAAAAGAATGAAAGACATCTTGCTTGTTTCCTTCTGGATCCCCACTGTCCTATCCCAGGACTGTGAGGGCGTTCCAAACGATCCGTGATGGTGCACAATAAGACTTGGCGAAGGCGCATACCGCTGATTTATGTAGCAGTTTTTTTACATGGCTCTGATACGCATCAGCGAAAGTGGTAGCTCATCTGATGGCATCTGATCTCTCAAACCACACTAATGCAAGTACTCAGCCATCAGACCATCGCTACAGAGCTTGCCTGAACCAAATGTACGACAGTCACGGCGGCTCGTAGCTTCAGTGCTGTGAGAACAAAACTCTCAACGAAGATAGAGATGCAAGCTAGCCAAGGCAAAAGCGGAAACTGTACGACACCGAGATATGCATCCATATGGGAAGATCTCAATGTGGGACGGGATCGTGATGGTCTGGCACCCACCCAGCCTCCAGCAAGTGGTAGTTAGAGTTGTCGTTACTATCTCCCCTTGCAGGTAAGCTGCTCAACATGTGAATTGAGTCGCGCTTATCTATACCCCGCAATGGGGGGCATGCGTTAACGTTGCCGATCTGTGGCTGGTGCCACAACCAGACTTGATTTACATGCACATGCTTGTTGGCGCGCGGCCTAGTGGACATCGCAATTTCCTCCAAGCAGCAGACAATCCTGGGAGGCCAAGAGCAGAACGATGCAGTTGAACGGTGAACATTACACAAACGTTCTTTGCTACAAGGTGACGGCACCAAGGACTACTACCGGTCTGGGTTGCTGGCACGGATGGGATCTTCGTAACGTAAGGTGACCGACCTGCAGCGACATGAAACGGGCGTGCATACGCTATTCATTGCTGTGTCGCACATTAACGACGAGCTGGGGTCTTTGTACCTCTGAGATAGCGGGAGACTGCCCTACTGCATGGTGGCCCAAGCTCTTAGCAACCGCCAGCACGAACCACTGCCGCCACACCCCTGTAAATCGCTTAACCAGTCAAGCAGGGACAAGGTTAGCCAGAGATATGGCCGTTATTGTCATCCAATAGGCCATCGATTTCACTCTTCCATGGCGACGCAATGGTGACGTCGCACCGGACCCCCTTCTGTGTCCCTCACTGATCTACGCACTGCGCAACATTGTCTATCTATAGCCCCCATCCACCCTCAACTATCCTGACAATGCTGAGTTACAAGGAAAAAATACTTTGCCACTAGAGGGATCCTGTTGTACGCCGGAAACGCCCCAAGGGGCTCCAGTTGCATATGTCAACGTTTATGATGGCACGGCGGGCTGTCCGCATTTGGTCTCAAGCTGTGTGACTCAACAAGCTGATAACGACTTATTTCCTTGCTGCAGACATTTCGCAGAGTGGTCTTTGTACCTATCGAGTGCATCCGGGAATGCAGCAAGATAAGTCTGGCAGGCCGGCTGAATCCAATCAGTGGTAGCCCGTTTCCCTTTCCTGAGGACTGTGACATGGTCAGCCGAGGTCTGAGAAGGTGTTCGCAATCCGATCCGCGCAAAGGCGACCCAAATGCCCGCAGATCTAAACACCAAGATCGTCGAGCTCAGCCGGCTCATCCACCGGCCAGATCCTCCGGTGCCAGCTCTCAATAGCGGCCGGTGAGGCATATGGCGACAGCATCATCGCCGTCTTTTCTTGGCCATTCTCAGGTTGAGGGGAGCCACGCGTGATTCACACGGTGTAGGCATCGGGGTGTTTCCCAAGTGCCTGTTGAGAGACGTTCTCAATGTCGAGCCGCCGTTCGCGCGATTTCGGCCGAGATCGATTGCTGGTGCGGACAGCTGTTTCAGTTTGCGCTAGAGAGCGTAGCCCGGCCCAGCCGGACAACCATTGGAGGAGGAAAAGCACGTGGGATACGTGGAAGCCTGACTGGGGGCATACCTTCGCGGCATATCCCGCTCTGGCGCCTGTCTGGGGAGATGTGGCGGCCGCGCTTGCACGTCTCTGTCTGCACGGTGTCTTCGACGAAGGCGGCGCAGGAGCGGCACCGAAGAGGCTTTCTTGTTTCTTGGGTCGCCATGTTGGCTGTTTCGGTGGTCATGTTGGTAGAAGAGAGACAAATTCATAAGTTGCATGTTGGAACGTGCTGGCAAGGCTGGGTTTCAGTAACAGACGATACTATGTGCCTACCCGGGGTTTCTCTTCCAATTTTGAAACACCCATCCGAGGCGCTGTTTTAAATCTTTGCTTTTGTCTGACTCCAATGCTCACGTAGCAATCGAACCAAATCTCCTCTGTTTTAGTAAAACAATGCAACCGCAATGGCCACGATGACCGACGATACAACACTATCGCAGTCTGTCAGTCTCCTGTTTTACATCTTCTAGGCTATAAATCTGCACTTTACTATTCTTGGGGCTGTCGGGCAGACTTGATCACTTTGAGGGATGCAAAGTCGTTATCCGCCGACCAAGCCATTTCGCATTTATAGAGCTTACTAATTGAGTGGCTTTATGTTGAGCGTTAGTGGAAGTTTACTAAATCAGTATCCTGTGGTTTTCTTCCTATATCTTGTCATGTCTAAAGCGTTGGTCGGTTGGGAGCGAAACCGGAATTCAAAAGTAATGTGGGAGCTGGAGACGGACGTATGTGTTATCTTGTTTAGCTAGTCTGAAAAATGTTGTCTTTCTAGGCAGTTACTTAACACTTGTGGGAAACAATGGATGAACACGCGACTACCCCGGTTGTAGTCCAAGCGTATGTACCGACGTCCCCAGCTACCTCATCTACTTACCTATATATTCTTCAAACCCAAACTCTCTTCTTTCATCCTCAACCCTCTCTCTTCTCCTCCCTCACTACCTACACTCTCTACAAGGTCAATCTTGCACCAACTTCAAAGGTCATGTGCTTCTCAACGCTCACCGCTTACATTCCTCGCAAGCTTGCCCATGTCTTCGCTCGAACGAACATGAGCACCGAGGCCGCCGCCATCGGCTCATCAACCAACCCACAAGACTACGGCACTATCCAAGATGTAGATGGCTACATGCCGCCAGGAGCCATGGACCACCAACTTCCCAAGCCCGGATCACCCTCATCTGCTTCACGCAAAGCATCTCAAGCGGAAGACTCTCAGGCGCTAAGCCAGGAGGAGGACCACGAAACGGGACTTGTCACTGACACGGTGGCTCTTGAAAGCGAGGATGACACCACTCGCATGCATGAGCTGGCTGGGTCCACGATGTATGTTCCGCAGTCTGGATCCGCAG
This sequence comes from Diplodia corticola, assembly GCF_001883845.1. Taxonomy (NCBI): domain Eukaryota; kingdom Fungi; phylum Ascomycota; class Dothideomycetes; order Botryosphaeriales; family Botryosphaeriaceae; genus Diplodia; species Diplodia corticola. The sequence goes on from NW_017971592.1 coordinate 36,563, forward strand.
GTCAGCTCGTGACTGGTGACGACACCTCCTTGTCAAAGGCCGTAGACAGTCGCGGAACGGCCTCCCAGGGCGGGTCAGCCTTGGGAAGTACAACGAGTCCGAGCAGCGACTGTGAACAGCGTGTTGTCAAAAGTGGGGAGAACGGTGAATTGGCGGACGAGCGCACGCACGAGTATGCAGATGAGTCTACCGACAAGCACTCAGACGAGTGCACCCTTGCCCACACAGACGTAGCCGGGGACGGACACGGCGCTGCCATCGAAGTCCAGAGGGACAACGACAACACAACTCCCATCAACAGCGACACCGACAGCGACGGCGGCGTTCCGCTTCCCCGCGATGATTACTTCAGCATGTAAAAGGCATGCCACTAGCTGTGATGGGCGCAATGTGAAGGCAAGATATGATGCTTGCCGATGTGCGCTGTAGTATGGTCTTACCAACGGTGCGGTCAAGAGGGAAGTGTTGGACGGATAGAAGGACATTACCTGGTAGCCAATTTTCTGGACTTCTCCTGTCTTCCTTGATAACTACTGGGAATCGATTGTCATAAAAGCTGTGTTGCTGTCTTTTGCAACAATATGTGATACTTATGGGCAATTAAAGTCAATACTGAGGCGGCTTCGTGGGTAGAAAATGTTACTTTGCAGGTAGGGCTGATAGCTAAGTTTACTCCGTGGTCTGGTGTCACCTTTCACGCTACACGCACCAGCTCCTCCCATCCTCTAGTACTCCATCTACTACAGAAAGGCGTTTTCGTAACGTGCTGTTGTGGCGCAGCCAGCCCTGCTACTTAAACCATGCTGACTAATCTACTACCGACTCGCACCCATGTCACGCGACGAATCCTTCCGGATATTGCCGCTGCTGCCTATTGCTGAGCAGTACATATATGGGTACAGCCTACCAGAGTACCTGCTTACGAAAAAATATTCACGAATAGCGTTATACGGCGCTCCCGGTCTAATATAATCTACTTACCTACACGATCAATCTTCGTCCGCTCTAACAATACATTTTCATCACAGTAGCACTGCGATACCTGACATGGTAGACGAGCAGATTGCTCTTAAGATTCACGATGATATCTTATTAAGTGTTAGTGTGTGCACTTGTACGCGAGCCTTTCAAACTCATTGTTTATGCGTTGTACAGACCGTCGGTTCGCCAGACAGTGTGGCCTCATTGAGACACTCCTTACAAAGAATGGGAGGATAGAGCCCATATCTATCAACGACAATCAGGGCAAGGCCCGCTCACTACCTCTCTATCCTATCCTTATAGGTCAATAACAGCTATACAGGTCAGCGAACATGTCCTTCGTAAGATCATCGAGTGGTGCAAACACCATCAAACCGACTATCCAACCAGCAGCCATGGCAACCCCCGCGAAATCCCTTTCCATGCTCTCCCACCCATCTATGAGTGGGATCAGAGATTCTTAAGCGTAAAGAACGACACCCTCTGGGAAATCACCATAGTCCGTCCCATCCCGTCCCACCCCATCCCCATTTCCTCATCCACCCCCCAGCACCCTTCCCTCGCTAACCCTCCGCCCCCACCCCCTCCACTCTCCACTCCAGACCGCTCACCACCTGCAAATTCCCTCCCTCACCGACCTCGCCTGCCGCACCCTCGCCAACCGCATCAGAGGCCAAACCCCACTCCGGCTGCGCGCCACACTCAACATCACCTGCACCGCCGACATCCTCCCACTCGCCTCCCCACCTCCCCGCTCGCCCGCCCTCGCCCTCGCCATCCAAAAACGCTTCACCACCGGCC
>NW_017971593.1:0-35404 GCF_001883845.1 Diplodia corticola
CCCCCTCCCCATCCCCATCTCTCCTCCCTACATTCCTGAAGAGCATGCCGTACCCCCCGCTAATCAACCCTTCAATTTCCAGACCATCCACTACGCCTACCGCGCCGTGCTCGCCCCGCTCGTCCTCAACCCCAGCATGTCGCCCATCCATCCCTTCGTCTGCGCCTGCGCCGCCGTCTGGCAGCTCTGCAACGCGACCGCGCTCGGCGGCTGGCTCGCCGGCCACGGCCCCCGCTCCCCGCTCGACTGGGCCGGCCGCCTGTACGTCGCCGAGCTCGGCATGGTCGTCTGGGGCTGGGGCCTGCTCGCCAACATGTACCACGACGACGACCTGCGCGAGATACGGCGCGCGGCGGCGAGGCGGCAGCGGCGGGAGCGGGAGGCTGAGGGGAAGGAAGGGGGGGCGGCGACGACGACGACGATGGAGAAGGAGGGGGTTAAGGGCAAAGGCACTGGTGGCGTGGACAAGGTGTACATGTTGCCGAAGAACGGGTTGTTTAGGTGGGTGCTGTATGCGCATTATCTGTGCGAGTGGGTTGAGTGGTGCGGGTTTTGGATGGTCGGCGGCTGGGGCTGCACGCCGGCGAGGAGCTTCGTGCTGAATGAGATCGCGACGATGCTGCCGCGGGCGGTGCAGGGGAAGAGATGGTACATTGAGAGGTTTGGGGCGGACAAGGTGGGGAATAGGAAGGCGGCGATTCCGGGAATCCTGTAGGTAATGTGGGAGGCGTTTTGTAATGCGCGGTAGGTTTGAATGGAGTTTATGAGAAACATAAAACAATGGGCGACTTTGGTAAGATATAGAACATTAATATATAAATTCCAATCTATACAAAGTCTATGCGCAAGAAACAAAAGGACATGATCTCATATACTCCGTCATCTTCTTTGCGCAAATGACAACAACCCCCTACCTAGGAAAGCATGCACTCCTCCAGCGAAGAACAAGGGTATCATCAACAACAACCAACCTCGCTCTTCCCCCTTCTCACTCCGAACCCGGCCCTTCAACCCCAAGCCGATAAGAAGCATAGGTCACTTCCCGAGCGTCCTCCTCATTCCCCCAACAACACCCCACCAACATTTTATTTCTCCCCACCGCCACCACCACCCCTCCTCACCCTCTCCCACGCGCCCGCCACCGCCTCCTCGACCCCCCTCCCCACCTCCCTCCAATCCGTCTCCTGCACGCGCCTCACCGCGCGCTCGACCTCGCGGTTCCAGCGGTCCTTGGCGAGGTCCTCGACGCCGGCCGTGCGCTCGCGCATCGACGGCGGCGTGTACAGGCGGTCCGGGTCGTACACCTGCTTGAGCAGGTGCGCCGACTGCCGCAGCGAGAGCGACTGCTGCAGGCGGTTGCGCTGGTGGACGAGCGCCGAGAGGTAGAGCGCCGAGGAGGTGAGGGTGAGGCCGCCGATCTGTTTTTTTGGGTTGCGGGGGGAGGCCGGGGGTTAGCTGGGGGGTGTGGTGGTTGGTGGGGAGACCGAGAGAGAGGGGCTGCTGCTGGGTACGGGAGAGAGTCTGGGGGAAGAGGGAGATGAAGGGGGGAGGAAAGGGGGAAGGGGGGCGCGTACGAAGCCGGCTGTGAAGCCCATGATGAGCGGTCGTTAAGAGGATTGATTTCGTTTGGCGTGGAGCAGGAGAGCTAGGTATGAGCTCTTGTTCGCGTCGCAGGGATGAGGCGAGCTGCGCGGCGCGGGTTGCGTGCTGTCCAGGTGCTTGTCTACGCGGGCGAAAGAAGCGAGCGGTTCGTGTCGAGCTCCCGGGTAAGCTGACGTAGATAGAGGTCGTTCACGGAGCAGGCAGTGCAGTGAGAGCGAGTGCAAGCAAGATGCTGCGGGATTGATTGGGAGCTCCGAGCACGGCGGCGATAGAGAGATTATCAGCGGAGCGGGAAGCACGAGCTTCTTCGTCGCCGTCTTGGCGTGAATTTCTCCGGCCGACGAACCACCACCTGCACCTCCGGACCACGGTAGACCACCTTCTGCACCCGCCAACCATTGCGCTTCTCCCACCGCCGCTCGCTCAATTGCGCCCGTAAGCCGGGCTGCTGCTGCTCGCCGTCAGAGACACCCTACCGGCCCGGAGCGAATCTCTCGAAGCCCGCCTCGTCACGAAAACCTCAATTGGACCACCTCCGCGGCACGCCCGCCTTCTCGATAACCCCGCACACCGCCTTACTTCCACATCGTCGCAATGGCAGGCGGAGCTGCCAAGTATAGACACCTGTCTCGGAAGAGCTCGCATAGGCAAGCCCTGCTCCGCAACCTGGTGACTTCGTTATTCGAGCACGAGAGCATCCAGACGACATGGCACAAGGCGAAGGAGGCGCAAAGATTGGCGGACAAGCTCATTACCCTGGGCAAGAAGAACACTGAGAACAGCAGGAGAAAAGCATGGGAGGTCTTCTACGTACGTTGAACCCCGCGCGCGCCCCACGTCTTGCCAGACTCGCAACATGTTAGAGAGTCGTGGCGTGTTTGCTGCCAAATGTGCCCCTTCCCAGACAAAACATGGCTGATGGGTTCCGCGTGATCCTTTCCTCATTCCAGCGCCCCGTCGAGCTCGTTCCCAAGCTGTTCGGCCCCCTGCGCGAGCGCTACGCCACGCGGCCCGGCGGCTACACGCGCGTGGTGCGCATCGAGCCGCTCAAGGAAGACCAGGCGGCGTCGGCCATCCTTGAGCTCGTCGACTCCCCCAAGGACATCCGCTTCGCCATGATGGCCAAGGTCGTCGCCCGCCAGCGCGCCGAGAACCTGCGCGAGACCCCCATCACCCGCGCCAACCTGAAGAAGGTCCTGCAGTTCCGCGGCGACAAGGGCAAGGAGGAGATGGAGGAGATGATCGACCGCTTCGACAGGCTGACGGCCGAGGGCAAGGAGGTCAAGACGGTCTACCAGAAGCCCGTCTACCCCGACCCGTTGCATCCGACCAAGGGCAAGAAGGGATCGGTGTACAAGTACTAAGCTGGTTTCGATGCTGCGGTCTGCGTGTGAATGGCTTTTTTGAGGGAACAGAACGCGGAGAAGATTTGGTTGGACAGCTTTTATAAACAAAAGGAGCGGGGGCCATGTGTACATGTATTAACAGCAGATCGATCGCGATTCTAGGCGGTTTTGCCGCGCTTTCTGTTCATTTACAGCAGTGATCTTGGCCGAGGCGGTTCAACGGAGGGATCTCCAAAGCCAACACTTCCCACGCAAAAGAGCAACTCTGCTTCCCTGATGAAAACGTCTGGCGGAGAGCTTTTAATGAAACTGAATGCAACTAGAGTGAGCGCCATCTCGCGTCGATATGTTTATGCAACCAACACATCTGTCCAGCATCGAGTGGCAGAACATTTTACAGTTCGTTTTTCTGTAGAAGGTTATCCGCCTTGCAGGGGCAGTTGAGGCAAACATCGAGATGCAGATATCTTCCATGAGATTACTCGAAAAATAATTAATAATCTAGGCGCCTCACCAATGACACGTAAATATGGCACTACAGTTGGCTCCATAACGACGCTTGAACCACCCACCAAATGCTGCGTCCGACTGCAGCAGTTCCAAGCGAACCAATTCACTGACCAAGCAACGCAATCATCATTACCAGCCTTCAGTGAACAATATCAAAAAATTAAAGCACTCTTTTTCGCTAATGACACATGAGTATTTGTTACGTCAACACACCCTTCCACACCATAACCTGACCCATCTCTCGGGACTCCTCTAGCGTAGACAGCATTGATCCGAGAAGCTTCCCGGGTGCACTCTTCCATCTCCTCGGGGAATCTTGCATCATCCAATGACATGACCTCTCATTTTGGGTCGTCACACCTTGCGTGAGAAATGACGACCTTCGACTCTACATCACCTTGAGTACATTTAACCGGTACCGGAAACAGCCAGTCTAGGATATCATGTTAGTCTATATTGCAACTTCAACCAGAACAAGTGGTGAAACTTACTTCATCAAGTGGTCCATGAACGTCTGCAGCGAGACATCGTCGGTGAAAATGGTCTGCGCTGTCTGCGCAACGCCGCCGTACGAACCAGTGGTGTGGGTTGTGCTGGGGTTGAGCTTGGACAGTAGGAAACGAGCCTGCGAACCGCCAGCATCGCAGACGATGAAACGAGGCAGCGGGAAGCGGTCTTGAATAAGCTCCTTGGCGTCCTCCTTGGGTGCCTCAAGCAGGACTCGGAAGTTCTCGTAGCCTTCCTGGTCCTGGTAACCGGCCTTTCTCCACTCAGCCATGGTCTCTCCGTGGAAGATGAGAATATGGAAGAAGGTGTCGAGAAGCAGAATAGTCTCGGGCTGGATAGACGCAGAATCGAGGAGAACCGGCTGGCCACCTTCGTGATCGAAACCGTAGGAGTCGAGCGTAGGCTGAATCATAATGAGCGAGTTGCTGACATCCTCGTGGTTCAAGACATGACGGTAGAAAGCGGTTTCATCGGGAGAGTTGTTGAAAACCTGCAGGAACTGACTGCGGCGAAGGTGGAACATGAACTGGGGGTATAAGGTGAAGTTCTTCTCGAGCCTGAAGGAAGAGGGGTCGTCCTTGCGGTACTCAGCAAAGCGGGAGCAGAGTCTGATGAGCATGCGGTCAACCCAGCGGAGAACGTCCGGTCCATCATCAACCTCAGCCTTGAAGACGGCTATCCTGGACATAAGGACAGCAGCAGCTTCCTGGTCGAAAGACGCAGCAATCGCAGGGTCCCCAGATGGTCCGCTCAGATTGCGGGCAACCGTGGTGACTCTGAGGTGGTACTGACCAGACGAGTGCTGGTAGTAAGTCAAGAACTGCATCATGCCCTTCTGCGGACCCTGCTGCATCTGGCTAGGGCCGCCCTGGCTAGCGATCTCGAAGTAAATGCCGTAACTCGAGCCAGGATCGATACCACACATCTTCCACGAGCACGTGTTACCGATACCACACTCGGTCTCACCCACGGAGGCAGACTTCTTGTTCAAGGACACGGCGTGGCCAATCAGACCGGTGACCTTGAGTTCCTTGGTGGTGAGCACCTCAAGCGAGGCATTGAAGCCCATCAGAAGATTGTCGTCGCCATCCTTGTCGAAAACGCGCGCAAACGACTGCTTGAACATCGAGGAGGTAAAGCTGTCGGTCAAAATCATGTGGCCACCAGTGGAGTTCGACAAGCCCTTCATTTCGAGCATGCCAACTTGGTCCAGGCAGCCTGCGAAGATATCGATAATGTGACCATTGTGGGCAGTTCTCTTTGCAAGGGCATCGTAGAACTATTGAAAGAATTAGTTACCGATACTTGCCGTGAACGCAGTGCCTAATCTTACCTTCAGCGCCTTCTTGTAGTACTTGATGTTGTCGCGGTCAATATCGTGGTGAGAACGGATAGGTTCCCTCAGCTCCGGACCAACGACCATACCGGGACCCTCAGTGCAAGCGCCGCCAGTGAAGAGCATGATCCTACCACCGGAGTTCTGGAAAGAGGTCTCCAAAAGGCCGGTAGCAACACTCAGAGCGACACCAGTGCAGCGCAGCGCACGCTTGTCGTTCGCAACAGGCCAAGGATCCTTCTGAAGCTGCTCAAGGGCGTTCGTCAACTGGAACTCGCACTGCTGGACGGGGAGCAGGAAGCGAGCGGCAGGACCCATTGGCGGAGGAGCGCGGCCGGGCTGGGGCTGCATTCCCGGCCTCAGACCAGCCGCCATCAGGCCAAGCATCTCCTGGACCTGCTTTGCGGCATAGTCCTTGCTACCACGGAAGACGTACGACTTGGCGCACTCGGTGTAGCCAAGCTCGTGGACCTGAGTAGTGGTACCGTACGTGATCAAGCCAACCAGAGCCCACGGCGGCAGCAAGCTCAAGCTCATGATGATGGAATCCTTCAATGCCTTCAGGCTGTCCTCCTCCTGGCAGGTGTCCACGACAAAAACGAAGATGGGCGGCGACGGCGCAGGGCGGGCGAGACGGTATTCGATAGTAGTGTTCTGGGGGTGGAGCTCCGGCGGGATGGCCTGGTCGGAGATGTCCTTGTAGTGGGGGGGAAGGCCATTGCGCTGGAGACAGAAGGGGCATATCCATATCCTGGCGCGCATGTCGACCTGGCTGTGGCGGCGTCAGCGGACGGGCCCCCAGATGCGGCCAGTTAGTACGCACCAGAAAGGGTTGAGGACAGCACGACACGGAGCCTTGCAGGAAACGGGCTCATATTGGAGCAGCGGCGTGTCGGGCTTCTCTTTCAGCGGGGTGTAGAGAGCTCCGATAGGCACTGTCGGGGGTCAGCAATGGGGTCGGGCAGCGAGCAGCGGCCAACTTACCAACGAGCCGCGAAGCTTCCTGCGAGAAGGTCAGTAGAGCGCGGAGCGGGCGAAGGGAGCAGACGCACCATGCGCGAGCTGGGGAAGGTGTTCCAGCTGAGCCTAACGCCATCCTGGTCCTCGATGTCGCTCCATTGCTCCTTTAGCGCCTCGTAGTCCATTGCGGCAGCTGGACAGGGTTGGCGGGGTGTGTGTTTTGCGGTCGAGTGGAAGGCGCAGGGCGGGTGCAGGGCGGGTTGAACGATGCTCGAGCGCGCGGCGGCGGAGCTCTGGGAGAGTGGGCCGTCGCTTTTGAGGGTGCGACTGCAAGGGCAGGCTGGCGGGTGGACAGATGTGCAATGGGTGGAAGCGGCCACATTGAGGTTGTAGGCGGTGATCCCGAAGCGGCCTAGCCGGCCAATCGGCGCGGTGGGTCGCCGTGGCTCCGCGACCGGGGTCGAGGTACAAAACCGCGGGCGCCGCGCAAATCTCTTCTCTTCATCAACTACGCCGGCAACAAATCACATTACTATCGACAGCTTCTCCCTTCAGTGGAGATTCTGTTTTCGCGCCGCGCGGAGACCGACTACCCATGGCTGGGCGCCTGACTTCGATAAGTCGTTTCGACTTGTAGGAGATGTTAGGAATCAGCAGAGGTTACATATCGTGAACCGCCGTTCGAGCGCACTGGCTGCCCCAATTGCAGGCTCGGCTCCCAGTGTACCATATGAAGGATTAGTGGCGCTGTCGCAATTGCTGAGACGGGTGCTGTAAACACGGTGGCGCTAGACGATTTGTTGGGCGTCCACGACGCTACCTCGCCCTTGCACTGCCGGGTTGAGATGGCCTGTATATTGCTTAGGCATTCGTGAAACAGTCACTAGATGTTTGCAGTGATCTCCAAATCGTGGTGGTGGTTGGGTGGTCTACGAACAATCAAATCCAGCTTCAGACATGCGTGGGCATCCCGGAGCCATTGTAGGGGATTTTGAATTCTTCAAAGTCGCGCTTGTAGTTACATCTTGCGCAGCTGAAGTAGCCATTTTGTCTTTATGTGGTTCTCATGGACGACCTCATAGCCGGTGATGAAAAAATTGACCCCCCTACATGTGTAGCAGAATCCTATCTGGATATATTCTTAATAGTCGCGCCCACATCCGGATATCTGCTTCAGCTACTTATGCAGAAAGGTCGTTTGAACTTGTGTCTACATTTGCATACTTGCTTCAAAACTACACATAGATAAATGCTCCCCTCAGGTCAATTTCTTTCGTCACTCACTGTGACCTCAAGTCGAATAAATGAGCCGGGGTGCGATGGGCGTCATCAACGAACAACCACGTCGCGTAGCCGACATGGTGGATGCAAAGGAGACTGGCTCACCTAAATCTATCTTAAATATGTAGTAAACCCCGATCACTGGATGCAATTGTACGTTTTCAGTTACTCACATCTATGTCTGGATATCTGCTTCACCTACCCTGCCTCAGACTAAATCTACGTCGGGACATCTGCTTCAACTACCTACGCAAAGCATCGCAGTAGGCCAATTTCTTTCGCTGAATATCATCTCGAAGCCTCAAGTATGCTGTCGCTGTTGCTTTGCGCACCTTTGGTGTGGTGTTGGTGCGGATCTGTTAAATCTTCCTACGCTCCTCACTTCAGGTGTTCTCTGTACACCACCACACTACTTGCTAGGTCCAAAATCTTGATTCGAATCGATCGCCAGGTTACTTGGCCCTTCTGCCTGGCGTTTCATGTGTTTCAGAGTCCGTATTGTAAGTCCTGCTTCACATGCCGCGCCGCAGAAACTGACCGTTCGCAGTACCTGCCGACGGCCTCACTTTCCTCCAAATTACCACTTTTGGCTTAGCCTACCCCTGCCGGCCAACCCAAACGTTTCAGATCAGACCAACTACTCACATTTTCCTATTGTTCGGTGAAGATACCATTGGGCAAAATGGAGCACGCGGGAGTCTTCTGCTCCTATTGTGCAGGTACCGCATATCTTCTCTTCGATTTTCGCCTTGAGGCTCTCTTTTCCCTCTTCTTCAGCCCCACCGTTTTCGAACCACTGTGATCCTCAGCGACTTTTGACAAGCCTTGCCGACCTCTGCTTCACAGCCTCTCTCAGCTTCAAGCTCCATCCGGTACCTTCGTCTGGTTACGATTGAACCACTCACCATCAGCTTCAAGCTCCCATCTGATTCATTCGTCTGGTTGCGAAAGAATCATTCACATTCGACTTCAAGCTCCATCAGTAGCTCCCATTTCCCATCCGGTTCCTTCGTCTGGTTACGATTGGACCATCTGCTTCAGCTTCCATCTCTCATCCGGTTCCTTCGTCTGGTTACGGTTGGACCATCCGCCTTCAGCTTCCATTTCCCATCGGGTTCCTTCGTCTGGCTACGATTGGATCATCTGCTTCAGCTTCCATCTCTCATCCGGTTCCTTCGTCTGGTTACGATTGGATCATCCGCCTTCAGTCCCAAGCTCCACCAAAGGCCCTCTCATCTCGAAGCTCCACCAGCAGCTCTCATCTCGAAGCTCCACCAGCAGCTCTCATCTCGAAGCTCCATCAGCAGCTCTCACCCAGAAGCTCCATCAGCAGCTCTCACCCAGAAGCTCCATCAGTAGCTCTCACCCAGAAGCTCCATCAGCAGCTCACATCTCCAAGCTCCACCCAGCAACCCGCATTTCCCAGCTCTTTTTCCTCCCACCATCCAATCACAACATCTTTCCACCCGAACCATCACCATGTCTCCTCCTAGACCGTACTTCCCCGATGACCCCCTCTTCCCCTCGGACGGCGTCTTCCACCCGGAAGGCTCCGTCCCCCTCTACGAGTGGGAAGTCGCGCACAAGATCCGCGACCCGCCGGGCGCCAAAGCCATCGAGGACATGACGGAAGAAGAACAAATCCAACACGCCATCAACCTCTCCCTAGCGGAAGAAGGAGAAGAGGACCGCGAGCTCCCCGGCCCTCCGACTCCCCGCCTCCGCCCCAGCTCCAGCTCCAGCTCCAGCCCCAGCCCCATCCCCAGCCCCGGGCCCTTCGCCACCACCGCCCTCGCCGCCGCCGACGCCCTCGCCGCCGCCGCCAACGACGACGACGACAACGACGACGACAACGACGACGCCACGATCCCCGTCGTGGAGGACAGCCAGTTCCTCCCGATCCACCAGCTGTTCGGCGCCGTCCACCACCAGGGCGGCGCCGCGCTGTCCATCGACAGCGCCTTCGACGCCTTCGTCGGCTTCCTGGCCTGGGCCTACCCCGGCGCGCAGTTCGACGACTTCGCCGCCCGCCGCCTGCTGTCCGCCGAGCAGCAGCAGCAGCGAGCCGCCGAGAGGGAGGCCTGGGCCAGGTCGCAGAGGGAGGCGGAGGAGGAGAAGGCGGGAGAGGAGGAGGAGGAGGAAGAGGAGTGGAGGGGAGACGTCTCCGTCTCCGTCTCCGCCTTCCCGAACGACAACCCTGCGGGACAGCAGCAGTCTCTTGCTGCGGTCCTCGGCTCCGGTGGGCAGCAGCCGCCCGTCCCCTTCGTGTCGCTGGGAGACGTCGAGGGTCCGGCAGGGGGGGCGCTGGCGCCTTCTTTGTCGGAGCTGGAGTCTGAGGGCGGGCAGGAGCCCGTGGGTGTTGTTGGGGAGGGAGGCGAGACGGAGACGGAGGAAGAGGAAGAGGAGGACGAGGACGAGGAGGAGAAGGATGAGGAGGAGGATGACGACGACGACGACGATGACGACGATGACGACGATGACGACGAAGACGATGATGATGAGGAGGGGGATGGTGCGGCCTTGCCCGCCAACCAGGGTCCGGCGGTTACGGCCGCCAACACCACCACTCCCGTCTTTGCTGGCGCTGCCGTGCGCCCGCCCATCAGAAGGTGCGCGTGGATCCACGAGGAGATCCAGGCCGCCGGCAGGGCCATGGAGTGGGTGTTGTCGGTCGACCCCGGCACGTGGACCGTCGACGACCGCTACGACAGGTGCGCGGAGCGCATGGAGGCGGAGTCGGGGTTCCGCCGGACCCAGCGGGCGGTCCGCTCGGCGTACAACCGCCTGGTTCGCAACCAGACGGGCGTCGACGAGCGGAAGACGCCCAAGCCGCACCGGCTGCAGACGTCGGTGCAGAAGACCGGGGCGCGTTCTGCCGCCGTCTGGAAGTCTGCAGCCGCTGCGGCTGAGGCGGGCAAGGCCGCTGACAAGGCCTTGAAGGAGGAGAGGAAGAGGAAGAGGGAAGAGGAGAAGGAGGAGAGGAGGGAGGAGAGGGAGGCGAAGAGGAGGAGGAAAGGGGAGGAAGAGGAGGACAAGGGGAAGGGGAAGCGTCGCCGGGTGGAGGAGGACGAGGAGGACGAGGTCGTTGCGGAGGCCCCTCGTCGCATCAAGAGGGTGCGCTTCGCACCTCGTCCCTCCGAGTCACCGAAGCCCGGTGACGAGGAAGAGGAGGAAGCGGTGGAGGTGCCGGCCGCGGCGGGTGCGGCTGGTGAGGGTTCTGCTTCCGCAGGGCCCAATATCCAGGCTGCCCTGGTGGCCGCGGACGAGGCTCTGGCGCGCCGCCTCCAAGAGGAGGAGGGCGTCGGCAGCCGTTCGCGCCGCACTCGTCGCGGTTAGGCGGTGATTGAGGTGGCGGTGGTGGTCGTGGTGGAGGTGGTAATGGTGGTAATGATGGGGATTCCAGTTCTGGCGGTGGAGTTGGGGTTTGGGATGGGGGGATGCGTGGTCGGTGGTGCCCGGTGCTCTGGTCTGCTATTTTTTGTTTTGTTTTTCGACGGCTGGCGGCGGTCAGGCTCTGGGCTTCGGGCCCTTCAGTTTTGTTTTTGTTTGCTTTTGCTTTTGAGAGCCCGGCTGCTGGCAGCGCGGTGCTGGATTCCAGTGTAGTTTCAACGTCGTCTGCTGCCCCTGCTTCTTCGTCACGGAAGCACAGGCAGCATTGTTTCCAGCCGTATTTGGCTCTACGTGATCGTATCCCCTGTTTTGGGGCCTGCTTGCGTTCGTAATATCAAACGAAGCATTGACCGATCGGGAAATTCCCGTTAGCCTTGTCGACACGTCGACACTCAACAGGATGGCGGCACAATAGATCACTCAGCCGTTGTTGGGAAGTGAACTCGCGGCTGTATTAGATATATTTGGACCAAACGAGCCGAGTTTGACAGTTGCATTTGAGTGTAAGCAAGCAGAGATGCGGAAATTGCCAGAGGGATGATTGTCCCGGACGGGGAAATCGCATCCCCACAATGGTTGCGTGCAAGGCATACTTCAGTTTGAGGATTAGGAGCGTTCAGCCGAACAACAATGCTTGGATTCGCCATCACCTTCCATTTGGCTGGCAGGTGCGGTTACGACTGCCGCGAAATGTAGGAAGCAGTGTTCCAGAGCGCCAAATGGCCATAACAAATGGCATGTTTTTCTGGCAATCCACGGGCCGATCAAGCCACAGGAAAACACGGAGAGCAATCTGGGACTCGAGATGTTGGAGGAGCGGGCAAAACTTGCTTGGTTTCGCGTGGAGTTGTGGTGCGGACTGGCAGATCGGAGGCAGCGCAGCAGGTGGAGGCGCGCATAAGGCAGATATGATTTCAGGGCATGCACATCAGGACGCAGGGAGCAGGAGTGTTGCGAGCAGAAAGCAGGGCGGGGTGACCGGTGGCGTCGGAGAAGTGAGGTCGGCGAATCGGAGGCTGGCGCGGCTGATGGATGGCGCACCCCCGCTAACGCCGACTGTCCGTGCGCAGACCCGTGCCAAGAGCTGTCGAATGCTGCCGTCGCGCGCCTTCTATCCAAACGCGCTGTCCTCTTAAACGCCGCCCTCGCCCGTTCTCCTGCACGCTGGTTCCAGCCAGCACCCTCCCCACCATGGATGCCACCAACGTCCAGCCCACCGGCGCCTACGCCGCCGACATGGACATTGACATGGACATCGACCTCACCACCGCCGACGACATCGAAGCCTTCGACACCGAGGGCATTACCATTGTGCGCCTCTTCGAATCGCCGTAGCGTGCCCTTCTCGCTGACCCGCCCCCGCAGGATGATATCAACGCCCCGGCCACGGCAGGGGGCCCACCAAATGCCCCCGCCATCGAGCCTCAGCTGGAGAAAGTCAACGTCGAGGGCGTCGACAACCTCACCACCGCCCAGGTCAAGGCCTTTGCACTTGACCATTTCCCTACCGACCAGTATGTCCGCCTCGAGTGGATCGACGACTCCCACGCAAACATTGTCTACGAGACCGGAAACGCCGCCCTTGAGGCCCTTGTCGGCCTCACCGACCCCAACAAATGCGATCCTGCCACAGCTGCCGATACGCTGGAACACGCCCTCCAGCAGCGCGACGCGAAGCCCTTCTTTGAGAATCCTGAAGTGCAGCTGAAGATCAGACTGGCCGTCACTACTGATGTCAAGGCTGCGCGCGCGCACGAAGCCAGCCGCTTCTACCTCATGAACCCTGACAAAGACCCTCGGGAGAGAAGGAGAAGGCAACAGGGCGACCGTCGCAATGGAGGCGCCAACGAATACAACAGGAGGCGTTACGACGACCGCGAGCAGCGGCGGAGGAAGGACAATACCGAGTACGACATGGACATGTACGATGAAGAAGGCCCGTCTAGGGCTCGGAATGACAGCAGGCGCGGTAGACGTGGTTCGCTGTCGGACGAGTCGATAGATGATCGTAGGAGGAGCAGGAGGAGAGAGGCACGGAGCAAGAATCTGGACGACCTACTTCCGTCCAAGGCCGACGGACGCCTGCGCGACCGCAGCGCATCCCCACTCCGCGATGGTGATGGCCGTTACGGTTTCGGTGACGATGACAGCGCCGCACACCGCCGCGCCCGCAGGAGAAGCTACTCCCCTCCGTCAAACCGCGGCCCTCCCGGCGGCAAAGAACTCTTCCCGGGCCGTGGCGGTGCGACCAAGGAGCTCTTCCCTACCTCAACATCCAGGGCTACCCTTCTTTCCTCTACCGCCTCCAGCCCCAACCCCTCAACCGGCAATGCAAAGGAGCTGTTTCCCGGTAAAGGCGGACACACCCCCGGCAAGCGCTCTCGTGAGCTGTTCCCACATAAGACAGCTCACAGCAACCACCGCCGCCAGGATGCCTATGATTCAAGAGACCTATCTGATGCAAGTTTCCCGAATTCACGTAGTCTGGAGGAGCGTATCACTGGAGGGCATAACGGCAACGGCCGCCTTAATGGTGAGGACCAGGGATTCAGCGTCAGGGGTTCGGCAGATGCATCCGGATTTTCCATCCGGGGAGCTGCAGACGTGAGAGAGCTGTTCCCTATGAAGACTGGCGCCGGATCAAACGCTGGAAAGGAATTGTTTGAGGAGAAGATCCAGGGTCGTGGTGGGCCCAGAAGGAAGGCGGAGGATATGTACTTCTGAGCTCTCAGCGCAGCGACGTTGGAGAACTCCTAGGGGACCTTGACCATCTATGAGGGCTTCTTTGTGCCCGTTTTTTTGGGCTTCTTCCGTGTTGTTTTCTCAACTCTCTTTGATAATGGACATGCACACGACACGAGGCTGGACATTGGCATTTACATGGCTGGTTGGCTTGTTTTCTTCAACAAACTCACGTTATTGACGCAAGGCGCTCAGGATGTTTGCTGTATTTTTCACGTCTGGGTTCTTCGGGATACCACATCTCTTTTGATCTGTTCGTAGGAATTCGACACGATACGACCAAGGTATCAAATATTGTGATTCACTGTTTATGAAAGCGATCGCGAGACAAGCTGTTTGATAGGATCAGTGACTTAAATGTGAAAGAGTTATGGTTCACGTCGGCATCAGTATTTGGTCTTCCTCGAATGCGACTGAAGTCACTGCTTCAGTTCAAGCTATTCACTGATAATTTGCTCGCTATTCCCCAAGCGCTCAAGTTCTCTTCTATTCATGGTACTTCTGCCATGTCTCCATCCAGGCAACCGTACCACCTTTCTCGCCTCAAGCTTCCTTGATGCGCCCGTCCTTGACCATCTCCCTGATGGCCTGGATGCTCGACTCGACGGCTGTCTGCGCACCGGCGCGGTGCTTCTTCCGCAGCTCCGCGACGGCCGCCGAGTCGCTCGCGTTGACCTCCGGGTATCGCCACGCGAAGCTGTACGTCATGTTCAGCGCGTCGTCCTTGTCGAAGCTGACGATGTTGCTGACTGTGGTGCCGTCGGGTTGGTGGAAGTCGACCTGATAGCGGTGGTTAGTTAGCGTAAACAACGCGGTCTTCGTCAGTTGTAATAATTTGCAGTCTTTCTTTTTCTTTCGCCTCCTGGTTTCCCGTCATAGTGGGTTACCAAAGAACGGTGATCCTCCATGTGGGCAGTTGAAGCAGATATGATAGTGTAGGTGAAGGTGAAGGTTCAGACGACCTTTCTTCATGGGTAGCTGAAGCAGATATCCGGATGCAGATGTGAGTAATAAAACTGCACACGTATCCAGATATCTGCCGTTCCCTCATATCCACTCCACGTGCTCAAAGACTCCCCATTAGATAGGTAGAGGATGAAAACACACATAGCAAAAGAAACCCCAAAAAAAAAATGGAGGGGGCAACAACATACCCTCGACGGCTCATAGCACTTGCACACCTCCTTCACCTTCAGGCTCCCCTCCCGAAACCCTTCCTTGAACGTCGCCTCGCGCACGACGACGGGCACGGTCTCGTCGCCGCTCCCTTCGGTCGTCTCCTCCAGCACGTCCGTCGCGACGATGACGGGCACGAATTCCTGCGCGAACCGGATCTTGCGCTCGAGCCCGGCCCAGACTTGGGCGAGGGAGAGCGCGGGCGTCGCGCCGGGAGGGTTGATCGGGGAGGTGAAGGCGACGTTGACGATTACCATCTTGGCGTTGCTTACTGCAAGGGGGAGAGGTACGGGGGGTTTCTGCTGTGTCTGTTGTGGATCGCGGTTTTTTGGTTGAGAGGTTGGGGCGGAATGCGGAGGGGTTTGATAGTTGCTGGTTTGCGATGTGGTAGTCGGAGTAGCTTGTTTATGGGAGGGTAGTAGTAGTAGTGCTGAAAATTGGCTAGCTATATATCATTATTGATGAAGGCGTCGTCGGCATCGGTGTCAGCGGAAAGCGGGGTCAGTCCGAAGCGCGAGAGAAGGAGAGCGCATTGGGGGCTGCGGCTGACAGATGTATCGGAGTTGGTGACGTCAGCGGGCATGCAGACAGCGCAGTTGTAGGAATGCCCGAAGATGCGAAGAGCGAAGGTGTTGATACGCATTGCCAGCTGTATCAGCAGACCAGGCCTAGGCGCTCGTACGAGCGGCAGTGTTCTGTGGAGCTGTTCTTGCATAACTGATTAAAAGTGCTGGCCGAAGGGCGTTGGCGTAAGCGCCAATGCAACTTTAATCCCTGCGTCAAACCCGGCGTGCGGCGCACTGCACCACGGGGTACTTGTAACACTTGTGTGTATTCTGATCCTGTAATACGGACATTACCCTCGAATGGTGGCCTGCTTTGGCGTGCCAAGACTATGTTAGACCGTGTTTGATAGACAGCGCCGCACTCTTTCAATCCGCATATCTCATACATTTCTCGTAATTATGTACAGCATCTACACCTCTAAATCCAAATATTGACGTCAGAAGATACCTGCAGTCTCTAGATCCAAATACTAACTACAGGAGATACCTATAGTCAGGGCTCAAGTCCCCCATCTCAGTCTTCTCATACTCCGTAAGTCCAAGGTCCGTCGGTGTCTTGTCTCTCCTCTTGTTCGACCAAGAGCAGAGAACCCAGTAGACGACGCAGCTCAGCGCGCTCAGGCAGATGAACGCTATACAGATGCTATAGCCAGGAGTGTAACGAGGCGCGTCTCGCGACAAAAAAGCGAAGACGGCTATGACGCCTCCGATGTTACCAAACCCAACCTGCCATGCCGAACCAACGGAACGGCGGTGGTGGCCTCCTAGATTCATGTTGTACCAGCAGACAATCACGGGCATTGCCGAGTAGCAGCCCATGGCGATAAGGAAGAGGCCAGCGTACTGCACGTTCAGGTTGTCGTGTACCGAGATCATGATCCCGAAACCAGCTATCGCAACGGCGATTGGGATGAGGGTGAAGAGGAAGCGGTGGCGGAATTTGTCCGAAAGCCAGGCAATTATCATGGCAAACCCGAATGCCGCTGCCCACGGTGGTACGCTGTGCAGCTGCGTCTGGATTGCCGAGTAGCCATACGTCTTGAGGATAGCTGGAGAGAAGTATGCATAGCCGTACGCAGGGACGATCAGGCCGAAGTACATGAATCCGCCGACCCAAAGCTTAGGATCCTTAAAGACACGGCCGACGTCTTGGATGGTTATCTGGCGTTCGGCAGCCGAACGGCCCTGGTCAGCCTGCAGGCGGGCTTTCACGTATTTCTTCTCATCCTCACTGAGCCACTTCGCGTCCTCCGGGAAGTTGGGCAAGAGGAAGAAGAAGATTAAAGAAACCACGACTGTGAGAAGACCCTCAAGGATGAAGATCCTACATTGATCGTAAGCCTTTGCTAGGGTTGTAAATGAGGGAGAAAAAAAACTCACCATCTCCACCCTCGATATCCCCGAATCCCATCCATCTTTCCGATTGCAGACGCGAGGAGACCACCGAAAGCTCCGGCAAGGGTCGTGCTGCTAAAGAAGAAGCTGTAGCGACGCTGAGCTTCATGACGTCGATACCACATTCCTATCAAATAGAAACAACCGGGAAACATGCCGCTCTCGAACAGGCCGAGGAAGAATCCTGTTGCTGAGTTAGACCTGGATTGAAAAGCGGATGGTACCGGAACTCCTTCCATCGCGAAAGCCCCTCGAAACCACGACCACACAAGTAGTATGTAGAATACTATTACAGCAGTGAAAATACCAGGGGGTATATGGTCTTTTTCACTATTGTAGTAAATGGTGGTTGGTTCCGGTAGGCTAACTCGATTTTGGGTATGCGGAGTTTTGTCAGCCGCATCCATTTGAGGCTAGTGCTTACTTGTTGCCAGCAATCCGGAATAGTTCTGGACCAACCCTTGCATGGTTGTAGTAAGTCCAAAGAAGAACATACAGCCAGACACTGGTCTAGAAGTTAGCTTGCGGGGTTTCCGGGTCAAGCTGGGGTATACGAACACCACACTCTCGGCGAGACCTTCTTCATGAGGACGTTAGATGGAATCTCGGCGAGTATGTACGGGACGAAAAAGATGACCAAACTAGCACAAGTCAGCAAAGGCCAGAAGCATGACTTCTGTGCTGATTGCGAGACTCACGCGGTATTGTACTTCATGCTGTCTTTAGAAGCGATGTCCAAATCCTCGCTCAGCCCGAAGACGTTGGCGTTGGCGATGTTGACGCGGTCGAGAAAAGCCAGCAAGTACAGAACACACAGGTACGGGATCACGCGGAAGTCGATTCTGCTGACCAGGCGCCGCTCGGTGGTGTGCGGCGGGCACTCGACATGGAGGTCGGAGTCGTACTCAACGTCGACAGCCGGTTCCCGGGCACAGCCGCCGTCCTCGCTCGAGCTCCGGGGAGCGACGACGGCCTCTGCGCGGGGCGTCAGCACGCTGGCGGGGAGGCAAACAGCAGCAGGATGGAAGACTCACTCTCTGATCTCTCTGGCCGCGAAAACATTGCCAGTGTTACGCGAGCGAGCAGAGGCACGGGGTGCAGGGAAGGGGGAGGGAGCGGCTGGGCCGGCGCCGTCAGCTGCGTCGGGGACGATCCCTTATAAGCGGCGGGCCATGGGTGAGACCGCGGTGAGCAAGCGCACGAAGGCAATGAGTCTTAACGCCGGTATCGCAGCGGCAGCCCACATCGGCCGCGAGGAACACGGCTTCCCCGCGTTCCCGGGACGGTAATGCTGCCCCAAAGGGATTGCCGTGTATTTTATTGGTTACGGCGTGGGCGGCGTGTGGAGAGCGGCAGATCGCGCTAGGGCGCATGCAGCGCTAGGCGTGCATCACCGCCGGCCACGTCTTCCGGTCGAGTGCGGGCACCGCCCGGCGAGCCACCGACTGACCGAGCCCTACAGCCGCGGTCCGGTGCCAGCGCAATCTCCAGTGGCGGCCAGGCCCGCTATGCGTCAGCGCGCGGCCCGCTTGGCGAGAGGCGCCGGCCAAGCGCAGGGCTCACCAAGGACGGGCTCCAGGCCATGCGGCGACGCCGGGGCCTGCCCGGCGGTTTTGGCGCGGACTGTAGGCCGGCTGCCGATCCAACGACCACCTCAGGGCACCCTCGCTGACCTTCACCTTCACTCGCCCTCGCCGCCCGAGCCTTGAGCCCGCCATCCCGCCGCCCATCTCTCTCGCCGCCGCCCCGCCGCCTGCGCCAGCTGCTCCGTCCAGGCTGTGCCGCTCCTCGCCAGCCCATGCCGTCGCCCTGACACCGGCCTGAAGGCGCCGCAACCCGTTTTGCCTGCCATGCAGCCTTTTCACTGCACGGCTCCCGCCTACTCGAGACCGCAGAGCGAAGCCGCCGCCGCCGCCGCTTCCTCGCTGCCGCTCGCCTATCGCCCGCCCGCCGCCTCGAGGTCCGATGCCCGCCTGGCCGCCATTGCTCGCTGGAGCGCCCAGTGGCACAACGGACACCTCTTCCTCCGGGATCCCCTCCGCGGCTACATCGAGATATCGCCTCAGGTGATTCCCCCGCAGTCCTTCTTCAACGACTCCACCTACCACGACGAACGCTCCGATGTCTGGCTCTCGCAGATCGACCACGCCCAGTACCTGTATACCGTGCGTGAGGACCACGGCATCCTGGCCTTCAAGGTTCATCCCCAAGTTGCCCGTCCAACCCTCCCCGCTCCCGAGGCCGTTCTGGGCAAGCGCGCTCTGAGCAACGAGCTCAGCACACCGCCCCCGCCCCCGAAGAAGACACGAGCCACGGCGAAACATGCAGGGCCCACTAGAATACGGAAGGACCGCCGTGTTCAGACGCCCGTCTACGACGATGTTTGGAAAAGGATATTCGAGCTCAGCGATCCCGCCATGCTGTTCACCTATGAGCGAGTCAACAAGGCCTTTCGCGGCGCCCTTGCCACCTACAGTCATATCTGGAAGAACAGCATGGTCGACCACTTCGGAGACGGCCTTCCGGAAACCCCCAAGGATCTTCAGGATCGTCAGTATGCAGATCTGCTGTCCGGCCAAGGCTGCATGTCATGTAAAGAGCCGAAGGCACGCAAGACTTATTGGGCCTTTCTGCGTCGCTGGTGTACCAAGTGCTTCAGCGAAAAAGTAATCAAGGTTCGTCGTATTTTTTCCGCCAGCCACGTCGCCTCGGCCCCATGAAGCTAACAAGCGCTCAGCAAGAGGACTGCTTTGCCATCAATCGCAAATTCCCTGGTATTCTTGAGTGTATTCCTTGTGCAACTGTGGATTCTTGGAACCATTACTCATATGCCGGGTGGGGAGATGAAAACGGTCGTTCGACTGCATCGGGAAACCAACCCGTCTTTTTGAAGGATGATGTGAGCGCGGTCGCTGCCGCCTACGAGGAGTTCATGGGTACCTCGGAAGAAGGCGACGCGTCCGCCGAAGAAAAGGAGGAGAAACGGACGGAGTGGATCAAGGAGCGTAGGGAAAAAGCCAAGGAGGTCATGGACGAGCGCCTGGAGATCGACAAATTCGAAAAGAAGTGGATCGCTGCCAGAGCCCAGAAGAGCGTGGATCTCAAGAACATGCGCAGGGAATTCATCATCCGCAGGGCCAAAAATCTCGATCCCCCCATGTGCGAGGAGGTGCTCAAGCTCATCCCGGCATTTCAGGAAAACATCAAGATCAACAAGGAGTTCAAGACGGAAAAGTTCTGGAAGGTCCTTATGCCCAAGCTGGAGGAAGCTCGTCCCATGGCAGAGAGGCTTTACGCAATGGAGACTAGAGCCAACGAGGTCGGTTACTGGGATCTCTTGCCTAACTTACAGAACCAAACCAATCAAATGAGCACTTGTGCCCCCGGTGCTTACCACCAGCTCATGGCGTTGGTAGACGCTTCGTTGAAAAGGGTCCACAACTTGGGTGCTCACAGCAAAGTGCAAATTCCTCACCAAGAGTTTGCACTGCGTGTTCTGAACATGGTCCGCCGGTCTTGGCCCCTGCAACCTCTTGCTGCCCATTCGCAGATTCCGGATCGATCGCCTTTCATTGACTGCTATCCTCGAGATGGCCGATACGTCCTTACGATTGAGCATGCATGCAGGATATACGAACGAAAAGTCGTCCCTAACTTGGAAGGGCTTTATCCTGAATTCCGGCAACCGACCCGCAACGTCCAGAAGTTCAAGTGCCCAGGATGCAAACGGAATGACGTTAGCAAGCAACGCACATTCCGGCAGTTGATGAATCACATACGTGAAGATCACGCTGGGACAATTGGCGATTTCCAGGTCTTCCGACTTGCGGGATTCAGGACTGAGCCCTACTTCTGCGCGGTTCCCTGGCCCATGAATCTGCCGGCTCTCACGGACAAGCAGAAGTCTACTGGTACGTGGGATAAGGACTCTGAACCGGAATACGGTACAGTCGACACATCTGCAGAGCAACCTCAAGACATCCTACAGTCTGCATTCGCTCGAAAAGACGTGTGCCCTCCCGAATCGCTTCCGAACGCGACTTCCACAGGATCCGCAGATTTTGTCGGTAACGTTCGAGATGCTCTGCGTGTTCTCGAGGGTACGGGGCTGAGCGCGGCTATTCGTAGCAAAATCGTCATCGAGTACGCCGACCGCCAATGCAAAAAGGCGGAGGGCAAGGACGCTTCACTCGACTGGCATACTCTGCGTTTCGAGGTGGATGCGTTCCTGATGAGCAGCAACAACCACGACATCTTGGACAAAATGTGTTGTGGTGTCTGCCGGAAGGCCACAGATGGCAAGACACGTGGTGGCAAGAACTATGCAAGGATGTCCAGCTCCCGTGCTGAGCTGATACGGCACTTCGGCACACACCACCAATCGAACGTCCAGACCTGGCCAAAGGACATGTTTACGCTTCCCAGCGACGAAGACGTCACGCGGGCGTTGAGCGAGGCTTCTGTTGACGCCAACAGGGCTTTCCATACACTTTTCCCCGACTCTAAAGAACCGCCAAAGAGGGAGTTGGTTGGCATGGATATTTTGGCAACCGTCGCAAATCAACAACAAAGGTTCAACAGTCGTCCATCAAAAGTGACGATGGCTCAGTGGCGCCAACAACATCCTACGCAAGATCCGATGTCCGCTCAACACCTCCGGCCACCCATTCCTCAGCCTTTCAGCCTTCAGCAGCACCAACAACAGCCTCACCAGCATCAAAATCAACATCAGCACCAAAATTCGCAACAGCACCAACCACATCGACCGCATCAGCAACACCCACATCGGCACTCGCACCAGTCTTTGATGCCTCTACATCCTCAACAACTGAATCCGCATGATCGTCCGATACAATCCCAATTTCAACATCAGCAGGCACTGCACTTGTCCGGCCATTCTTCGCAGCAGCAGCAGCAGCAGCAGCAGCAACATCAGCAGCAACATCAGCAACAACAACAGCAGCAGCAGCAGCAACAACAGCAACAACAACAACAACAGCAGCAGCAGCAGCAGCAGCAGCAGCAGCAGCAGCAGCAGCAGCCACAACAACAACAACAACATCAACAACATCAACAACATCAACAGCAGCAACAGCAACAGCAAACGCAAACGCAAAGCCAGCATTCGTATGGCTATCAACCTATTCATCATTTACCTGCCTCACGGTATCGTCTCTATCAACCGTAATATCCTCGTATCTCTGCGGGGATCTGTTTTCCTCTATGCCTTGATGCCCAGGTGAGAGAGGAAACAACCTCCAGGAGCCGTACCGGCAACCTTCCACCTTTCATACATAAGACATATCTACCCTGTTGAAATCGACGACGCGAACGATCTCCAACATTGCGTGCGCAGCAATGACGGCGCAACTGGCTGAGCAACACGTAGCTTGGCGCCCTTTCCTCGTTTCTATTTCTCATCTCATACTAATTACCATTCGGTGTTGTGCTTCGGTCTCGGTTTATCCTCAGGCTACTTCTGCGCATAGCGTCTGGCGGACTCGGAGTGATTAAGTCGGTTTTCATTATCTGCATGAGACAACCCCGGGACAGTAGCATCACGAGTACCCACAGTTGTGGGTTAATTGTCTTTTGTCTGGGTTTTTTTTTTTTTTCGTTTTGCATTGCATGCGAACAGGGGCATTCTTGGGTTCAGCGACGGTCTCGTTCTAATGGTTTCCATTTTATGTTTTTCTTTCGGTCTGCTCACGGAATAATTTCCCAACGTATAACCAGAGCACGTAGGCCACCACGCAATGGTTTGTCTGTTATAGAAGGGCACGGATATGGAATGGGTGGGAATTCTGGCTTTCTCGGTCTGCAATGTGTGTAAATGGTTCAGGGAGATTGCACTGGCATGGCATATGAACGTTCCTACTAGACGTTGGTAGTTGCGAATGACAGAATGACTTTCTCCTCATGTTGTGCTCGTTCATTCATGATGCTTGCGATGCTTTCAAACCTACATCCAGACATGGGAGTTTTTTACCTACGTAAGGTAGGTTTAGGTGGGTCAATCCATTTTGCAAGACACCGTGCCAGTACGACTGCAGCGATGTCCGCTCAGGGGCGTTTGTTATCTGCGGTGAAAGAGTCACCGAGCGGGTTTCCTTTTCGGGTTAAGCTCGGAGGCGGATTCGAGACGTCACAAAATGTGCCACGACCCAGAGGCGCTTCATCTGCATCGACACGTTTTGCTTCCTTATGCTCCCACGCCGCGCGCTGAATCTTTTGACACGAGTCAACCGCAGACAACCTACTCACGTCGCTACTATCCCGAGACCAACCCGGAACTTCCATACACCAGAGCCATTTAAGGCCCCGAGGGCTGAACCGTACGCGACCATGTCGACCACCAGTAATAACGCTGCTGTTCCCGCTACGCAGAACGGCTCGCAGGAGCAACCAAAGAGGCTGAGATATATCGATGTCCGTTCACAACATCCTTGCATACGCATTTATTCCTGCCCGCCTTCGAATCATGCACATTCTACACCAACATGGCAGGAAAACTCCTCGCACGTGATTTGACTGACATTTTTGTTTATCCCTGACAGATTGGCATTAACCTTGGCGATCCCATCTTCCGCGGCGTATACCACGGCAAGCAGGCGCATGAGGACGACTTCGAGGGCGTGATGGAGCGCGCGTTGGCTGCCGGCTGCGAGAAGATGATGGTGACCGGCTCGGACCTGAAGGAGTCGCAGCATGCGGTTCAGATCGCGAAGGAGCATCGTAAGCATCTCATTTTCTTCATCCTACTATCGTTTCATTTTGCTTCACTTTCTCCCCGTTGTCAATTCTACCCCGTCATCCCTTTCCTCTGTTCGTTTCCACAGAACGTTCATACACATGTCCAACCCACTCATTCACTCACTCACTCTCGCCTTCCCCTCTCCACTCCAGCCGGCCTCTGCTACGCCACCGTCGGCGTGCACCCCTGCTCCGCGAAGCAATTCGACACGCACCCAGGCGGGCCGGACGCGCTGCTCGCGGAGCTGGAGACGCTGGCGCGCACCGCCGCCGCCGCGGGCCACGCCGTCGCCTTCGGCGAGATCGGGCTCGACTACGACCGGCTGTTCCTGACGCCCAAGGAGCAGCAGCTGCGCTACTTTTCCGCGCAGCTCGACCTCGCCGTCGAGCTGCAGCTGCCGCTCTTCCTGCACAGCCGCGCCGCCGCCGACGACTTCGAGCGCCTGCTCGCCGAGCGCCTGCCGCGCCTGCCGCGCGGCGGGCTCGTGCATTCGTTCACGGGCACGGCGGAAGAGATGAGGCGGCTGGTCGCGCTGGGGCTGGACGTTGGCGTGAATGGGTGTAGTCTGAAGACGGAGGAGAACGTCGAGGTCGTGCGGGAGATCCCGCTCGAGCGGCTGCAGATCGAGACGGATGGCCCGTGGTGCGAGATGCGGCCCAGTCATGCGAGTGCGAAGTTCTTGAAGGAGGCGCCGGTGCCGGAGGTGCCCAGGGCGGTTAAGAAGGAGAGGTGGGCGAAGGGGTGTATGGTCAAGGGGAGGAACGAGCCGGCGACTATCCCGCTCGTGGCCCATGTCATTGCGAGGATCAAGGGGGTCGATGTGGAGGTGGTTTGCGACGCGTGAGTTCTGCCCGGAGCGCTTCTGTTCGCTTTTGCTTCTTTGACGGGGTTGTGCTAATGAGTTATTAGGGCTTGGAACAACTCGGTCAGGATGTTCGGGTTGGGGGTGAATGCGGAGTGAGTTAGATGATTTGAAGGGGTCCTGGTCGGTACGATGAATAGAGTAGAGAAGAAAGATATATGTAGACACTCAACACTTCTGCGGTCCTGGAAACGTAAGCTACGAAATGAGAGAAGCCCGTGTTTGGCTTGACAGTGTCACAAGCCTGCGCTTCACTCATTGGAGGCGGACGACTGCATCAAGACCACATGGACACCGTCCCGGGAAGCCTATTTAGGCTGCATGATGGAATGTTCGTTGATTTCTTTGTTTCCCAGCACTTGGTATATCCACAATACATATTGTACAAGACACTTCTCGCACAACAATCCCCTGCCTGAAAACTTACGGGTGGAGCAGCGCACCTCCGCGGGCTTCCTGCCCGGCCTTTGTTGCCGGTATGCTATCCTCGAGCTCTTCAGTGGCTGCCAGGGTGTCGGGGTCCTCAGCATCAGGGGTCGCCGACGGGTCGGCACCGCTGTACATGGCGGCATGCGTCTGGTGCTGCAGCTCGATTTCCTTGAGCGCCCAGGCTTTCCAGTGCTCAAAGGCCTCGTCTTCCAGGCCCATGCCCACCTCAAGCGGGCCCAGGCCGAAGTATGCGCCCACAGCCTGCGCCTCCTCCTTGGCGATGCGCTGCTCGATGGCCTCCTTGTGCCGGAAATCGTAGAATTCCCGGCGCGCTTGATCGTAAGCCGTGGCTTTGTCTAGCTTGGCATGCTGCATGAGCCAACGCTGGCGTTGAACGACGCTGCAGAAAGAATCAATTGAGATGCTCCACCATTGAGTTCTCCCTCGGCTGTCCCGGGGAGGGGGTCCCAAAGAACACGCTCACCTCTCACCGTCCAGCTTCTTGCCCGGCTGGACGATCTTGCTCCAATCCCACTTCTTTCCGTCCGCACCGTCTTCCTCGACTATTATCCTCGGCCGGGCCAATTCCCATGGATGGTCCTTGAAGAACTCTTTCCGCAGGCCGTCCTCGGGATAGTGGAGCTCGGTGGGCTTGAACATGTGGGACGGCTTACGGATGTTCTTCCGTGCGTCCTTCCCGTTGTACGTGCGCTGCAACGGGCGGACGAGTTGCTGCGGAGGCGGCACATTGGCAACCACGTCATACCACGGCGGCGGGACCTTCAGGCGCTTCGTCTCGAGGAGCTGGGTCGCGGCGCGATGCACACGCGAGGCCGCGAAGTTGTAGCGGCCCATTGTCGCGCGGGGCCCGGTACGGTCGGGTCGTGGGGCTCACAGGACGGGGCTGCAGCGGCGGGAGAGGGTCGCGCTGGGCGGGGAGGGCAGCGACGGCAGCGAGTTGGGCGTGGTCGTTGTCGGCGGTGGTGTTGGAAAAGTAGCGTGAAAGATCGCCGGGCTGGCGCGCAAGGAAGCTTTCCGCCGCCCGCGCTGCAAACACCGCGTGCTCGATCTACGAGCAATTATTTTGCAGCCCACTTTGCCCGACCACCACCGGCCACCACCACCCCTCAAGTCTGGAGCATCTGCTCCAGCCAGCGCGGCACCTCCTCCGAGAACGACGACCAACTAATCTGCGTAGCATTCGCCCCACCAATGAATCCCGACCCGGCTGCTTAGCACCATGTCCGCGTCTCATGTCCCTCACATCCAAGTCCTCTCCCCCGGCGGCTGTCTGCATGATAGCGTCCAGGCCACTTCTCGCCCTGCTCTGCCCAGCCACGCTCGCGCCGCCGCACCGCAATCGCTCACCCGCGCAACGCC
Organism: Diplodia corticola; assembly: GCF_001883845.1. Lineage (NCBI taxonomy): Eukaryota > Fungi > Ascomycota > Dothideomycetes > Botryosphaeriales > Botryosphaeriaceae > Diplodia > Diplodia corticola. Next base: position 26,237 of record NW_017971593.1, read on the forward strand.
GCGCCGTCCATCACAATTGCCACGGTAGCGGCAGCAAACCGACCGTCCCCATTCCGCCGCAGCAGATGGACAATTTTTTCATCAACGCCCTCGTGCAGGCTGGGTCTTGTCGGAAGCACCGGCTGTGGAAGCCGATTCCCGTCAATGTCGCGTCGCTGCACAATCACTGCCGCTCGCGACGGAAGAGGGCAGACGAAGGCATTGGTGGTGGGAGAGTAGGTGAGGACGGCAATGCAGCGTCCCGCCGGTTTGGCCATGCCGCCGGACCGCGTAATCGGCAGACGTCCGAGAACAATGGACACAAGAAGAAGCAGGAGCAGCGGGAGCAGCGGGAGCAGCAGGACCAGCAGGAGCAGCCTGTGGTTGCTGCGGGCAACCACCAGCCTACGCTGGCCCAATTGAAGCGCCTAGTTGACTTTTATGGGCCCCCAGCGCGCCTGGAGACATGGAAAGAGCAAGAAGAGAGGGAGGCCAGAGAAGAGGAGGAAGAAGGTGGTGGGCTAACGCTATCGGACCAGCAAGGCGTCGACGAGGACGGCGACGTCAAACAAGCGCGCCTCCCCTTCCACCAAAGGCATCAGCCGTGGCCGAACAAGGACGAGGTGGAGAACGAATCAATCGGTGAGCTGGAAGAGCTGCTGGAGCACGACGGGCTGTCGCCGGAGCTCGCGTACGAGATCTACTCGAGCCTGTCGTGGCCCCGCGCCGCCTACCTGTCGTACAACACCATCCGCAACCTGCTGCACTGCCTGGGCGTCGTGAGGCACTACGGAGAGAAATCGATGATGAGATATCTGGCCGTCATCGACGACATGAAGGCGGCGGACATCCCGATTGCGCTGGCGGATTGGAACATGGCGATCCAGTTCGCGGGAAAGTGCTTGCGCAAGGTCACGAACAACGAGGTCGAGTCGGCGCTGTGGCTGTGGCGAGAAATGGAGCAACAGGTCGGGACGAGGGGCAACCACGTCACTTTCAATATCCTCTTCGACATTGCCGTCAAGGCTGGCAAGTACAAGCTCGCGGAGATGATCAGGAACGAGATGAAAGCCAGAAACCTAAAACTGGATCGATTTTTCCGGACGAGCACAATCATGTGGCGTGGGCTGTCGCGGGACGGAGAGGGCGTCAGGAAGGCGTACAAAGAGCTGGTGGAGGCCGGGGAGATTGTAGACTCGGCCGTGATGAACTGCGTCATCACGGCTTTGTTCAACGCGGGTGAGCCTTCGGCGGCAGAACAGGTGTTTTTGCGGATGAAGGATATGGCAGGCGTGTTTGAGACGACGAAGAAACCGCCGCAGGACTGGCGGCAACGCCGCGAGCTAGGTCTTCTGTTGAAGAAGGCGGCCGAGCGGACACGAGGCGATTCCGAGGGGCAGAGAATCATCCAGGAGCATTCGCCTGTGGGTCCAGACCACGGTACATTCAAGATCCTCATCAAGCACCATATAAACGAAACCGGCAACATCGACCGCATCACGCAGCTGCTGGACGAAATGGACCGTGTCTACAACATCCCGATCGAAGGCGATATTTTTTTCGCGTTGTTCTGGGGCTTTCACAATCACGGCGGTGTACGCTACTCGCCGTGGTCTAAGGCGAGATTGGAGGGCACGTGGCGGGCTTTTCTCATGTCTCTCGACAATGAGAGTTCGAAAGTCACGTTGGATCGCAGCATCACCAAGGCCGTCATCATGGCATTTTCCAAATGTACGAATGAGGAACAGACGTTACGGGTATGGGGGGAGATCAGGCAGAGATGGAATCCATCCGGAGCGGATCTGCAAAGTACTATTCATCTTCTGGGTAATGTTTCGTACTCGGCGACGTATGTACCACCAGCATGAAGGGGCAGGCTATGTTTTGGGGCTTTTGCTAGATATCATAGAATTGTATGTAGATATGGACGCAGGATGGGAAGGGAAAAATGGGACGGCTGGGTCGTACGGGAAAGCCTTGGGGGGATTGTATATATCCAAACAATGTATGATGATGCCGCAGCCCGAGTCGATGTCCAGGGGTGACGTTGAACTGCCGTTTGGGGAAAGCTCCGGCGGCAAGTCGTTGCCTAAGTAGCAGTAAGCGACGGCCTGACTTCGCGTCACCGCGTCGCCCTGTGCCACGACCATCAACCACGCGTCGCGCTGAGCAGTCATCCACGGCCCTCGAGCAACCATCTCGCAACACGTGCAGTGGACGACGATGAGGCCGATTGCATGCTCGCACTACTGCCTTCTCCGCACAGTGTCGGACCCGATCCTTTCCCGATAGCCTGTCTCCATCGCTTCCCTTCCACGCCTGTTGGCATCGCCACCTCTTGGCCTTGACACGTCTTTCTTTGCTTCGGGCAGCTTTCTCTCCTTTACATCTCATTCCAACGACGTCAGCATGCCGGCCGAGAGGAGGAACTCCCGGTCTATGATCGACATCGATTTCACGCTGAAGAGAATCTTCGGTAAGAAAACCTTCAGGTATGCCTTGGATGCTTGAGCTCACTGATTGGAGCGATTCGCTGAGCATGAAATGATAGACCCTTGCAGCGGGAAATAATCAACACTGCTCTGGACGGACATGATGTTTTCGTGCAAGCGGCAACGTCATTCGGAAAAAGCCTTTGCTACCAGCTGCCTGCGGTGATAGACCACGGTCGTACGTACACCCTCGGGCTTGGATTCTGCTAGCCTGCTGACGGACCCAGTCACAATTGTCGTTTCTCCTCTTCTGGCACTGATGGTATTTCGCCGCACCCGCCTGGCCCTGTCATCCATTTACTAACTTTAGTCTCAGAACAACCAAGTGGCGGCGCTCAGGGCTGCTGATATCCGGGTCGCAACCATCAACAGCACAATTCCGTATTCGCAAAAGACCGTCATTATGGAAGACCTACAGTGTGGCCACCCCCGTACCCGTCTTCTGTACATCACTCCCGAGTACTGTCAACTGGACTCCTTTCGCCGCATTCTCCGCATCATCCACTCCCACCGCGAGCTCGCCCGCATCGCTGTAGACGAGGCTCACTGCATCAGCGAGTGGGGTCACGACTTCCGACCCTCGTTCAAGAACTTGTCCTTTTTCAAAAACGAGTTCCCAGATGTCCCGATCATCTGTCTGACCGCTACGGCCACCGCTCGAGTCCGAAATGACATCATCAAAATCCTGGAGTTGGATCCCGAGAAGCTCAAGCTCTTCACCATGACTACGAACAGGCGCAACCTCCACTACGAGGTAAGATTCAAGAGCGACGAGGAAGACCACTACGACAACTTCGTCGCCTGGCTCCGCGCCGTCCAGGCCCGCCGAAGCGCCGACCCAGCCCGCGTCGCCGCCCTCAAAGCCGCAGGGAAACGCCCCGAGGCCATTTCCGGCATCATCTACACGCTGTTCCGCCGGGACTGCGAGTCGTTGGCACAGCGACTGCGCGAGAGCGGCATCGGCGCGCGGCCTTACCACGCCGGCTTGTCGAACGCGGAGCGGGACAGGGCGCTGGCGGGATGGGTCGCCAACGCGCCGGGCTTCGAAGTCGTGGTGGCGACGACGGCGTTTGGCATGGGCATCGACAAGGAAGACGTGCGCTTCGTGGTGCACTGGCAGCTGCCCAAGAGCTTCGAGGGATACTACCAGGAGGCGGGGCGCGCGGGCCGCGACGGCAAGGCTGCGGCATGCATCCTGTACTATGCGCGCGAGGACCGCGATCGCGCGGTCGTGATGATGGCGAGGGATATGCCGAAGGATGCCGGGCACAACAGAGCGGCGTTGGAGAAGCACAGGAGCAGGGCGGAGAGTCTGAAGAAGCTCGTCGATTATTGCGAGGAGACGAAGAGGTGCAGACACAGGTTGATCGCCGCATACTTTGGAGAGGGCGAGGAGGCGGTCTCGTGCGAATGGGCGTGCGATTGGTGCAAGGACCCGATAGCGCTGTTGAAGAGGAAGGACGGGGGCTTGGCGAGCGAGGAATGGTGCTCGACGCAAATGGAAAGCGGGGCGTATGGCGGTGATGCATATGATTAGTGTGACCGACTGCCAAGCTTGTTTGTGGGCAGAGTATAGTATGTACTTTGCAGATTTGGTGAGGTTCGGTATCCGGAGACCTTGGAGGTAGAAATGAGTCGTCTATAGTAACATTACAGTGACCGGTCATCGGTTCGTGCTTGGGGAAGAAGGTTAATCGAGATAACACGGCGGGTCGAAGGGAAAAGAAAATGATGCGGCCTGAGACTAAACATAGTCAGGGAAAGTCTATCCAGCCACTCACAGAGTGACGCCAGAATTGTCTTTGCAACTACGACGTGGAAGGATGAGGGTGCGACTGCTGGAAATAATGGGAGGGTTGGACGGCAGGCGGGTACGACAAGTCTATGGATGATATGTGGCTTTTATGAGTACGATAGGCAGTATGGTGGACTCGGCATCGGCGAATTGCGATGGATGGTGGCGATCATGAGGAGTGTCCCGCCGCGAGATGCGGACACTGCCCCGGTATGGAGGGCCGTTGTGTGTGGGATTGGTAGAACGTAATTGCACTGACATGGGGATAGTCGAATAGCGTACTCCAGAGATGGTGTTCTGAAGAGCACCATTTGAGATGAGCATTTGAAGAAATGGATTCGTTCCACCAAATCGGAGTGATACTCTTCTGCGAGATGAATCCATCCCCCCACCACAACCCTCCTACCTCCCCCTATCTCCACCTTTCCCCCCTCCTTCCTCCGACCGGCCATCCACCGCAACCTCCACAACCATCCCACCCTCCCCCTTCCCCACCCCACCCCCTCTCTCCTCCTCCCCGTCCCCCTCACCGATCCCCCCTCCTCCTCCAACACCACCCCTCTCCAGCCCCTCCACCCCCTCCCCCTCCCCTTTCTCCTCCTCCAACCCCCTCCCCCCAACCCACCACCTCAACCCAAGAATGAAACCCCCACTGACGACCGCAAACGCCGTCGCCAGCGGGAAGCCGAGCGGGTAGCGCGGGCTGTCGCTCGTGCGCCACGCGCGCAGCGGGATGGTGGCGTGGCCGACGTAGACGAGGGTGACGGCGGCGCCGACGGCGACGCTGCGCGCCTCGGGCTCGCGCCGCAGCAGCTGCGCCAGCCACGCGACGAGCGCGTAGCCCCAGGCCGCCGTCGTGAAGGTGAGGAAGTAGAAGGTCAGGATCGTCGGGGTGGAGCTGCCCGGCCAGGCGGAGAGGACGGCGCAGCTGAGGGTTTGGATGGCCTGTGTGGAGGGTTTGGGTCAGTAGGAGTGTGGTGGGGTTGGGGGTTTTGGGTGTGTGGTGGGGTTTCTGGGTGGGTGGGTGGGTGGATGGGGGGAGAATGAGGGGGGTGGTGCTGTGGGGTATTGTGGGAATCAAGGGCTGGGGCTGACTTACGACGGCGAAGATGGAGACTTGCCAGCGCCAGTTCTTGTAGTCGCTGATGGCGTTGAGCCCGATGGAGCTGATGATGGAGAGGCCGTAGCCGCCGAGGGGGATGAGGTTGACGGTCGAGGTGCTGAACAGGGGAGTCGTGCCGTCGGCGCGGGTGAGGCCCTTGAGGTAGAGGAGGAAGTAGGAGTTGGCGCGCTGGCTCCAAGCGTAGGGGAGGTAGGCTGTGTTGTCAGCTCGAACGGGCTTCTGCTGTTGGGGAGCTGCCTTTGCAGACTTACCCAGGATGAAGAACCAGCAAACGGGGTTGGTGACCATCTTCCGCAGCCTGACGGCCAGCGTCTTGCGGTCGATCATCTTGGCCGTCTCCGTTCCGTGGTCTGACATGCGTGTGCGGGCCAGCTCGCGTTCTGCCCGCGTGAGCCACAAAGCGCGGGTGATGGCGGGGGAGTCGGGGATGGTGAAGAGGCCCAAGAATCCCCAGAACATGGTTATCGCGCCACTGTGCCGATTTACAAGGTCAATTAAAGAAGAACAGAGTAGCACGGTCGAACTTACGAGACAATGAAGAGCCATTGCCATCCCTCAAGACCGTTCACGCCGTCGAGGTTATTGTACAGGGCTGCTTGGAGAACCCCGAGGAACATGTTGCCGACCACGCCGCTGACGCCGAAGATGGCGAGGCGAGTCGCAAGCTCTTTGGGAGTGTACCAGTTGAATATCAGGGCTACGAGGCCCGGCCATGATGTCTGCAATCACCGACGTCAGCGCCAGCCACCTGGTTGGCTAATGATGCAGGACGCCTACCGACTCGAATATGCCAAGAAAGAAGCGGATGGCGTAGACGGTTTTGGCATTTTGTGACCTGTACGTCCTGCAGGTCCACGTCAATTGCTTATCTCGCCGGGTATTTGCAGCATGAATACCTACACCAAAGTGAGAGTACCCCAGATTATCTCGCAGATGGGTAGAAACAGTGAGGGCCGCCACTGATATCGGCATTGGCGTGTCAGCGAACACAAGGCTGCGCTCAGGAAGTGATTGCCTACCATGGTCTGTATGATTTGCGCAGGCACAATGCCGAGTGCATAGCCAATGGAGAAATAGGTAGTAAACTCGACAAGCTCATTGCCATTGAGGCTGAGAGCCTCCTTCATCCCCGAGACGTAGGCCTGAGTCGTAGCTGATTGGTCCATGTCCTAACTCTTCAGTGTCAGAATGAAGTCTGCAGTACCACCTGCCAGATCTGCTGACCTTGGTCAATCCTGCGACAAAGGCCCAAGCCAGGAGGAAAACGTCTATCTTGAGCAGCAGGCGACGTTCAGGATTCGCAATCGGCTTGGAAAGTGTACGCCACCATTGTGGACTTTGGCTCTCCGTAGTCATGATGATGGCAGTGATGTCTTTCCGTCAGTTGCACGTACAGACGGAAAGGAAACAGTTGGTAGTCCTTGAAGAGCAGACTGCCTCATCGTTGACATCAAGGATCCATCTCGAAAATGCCTGCTGCATGCTGCAAAGTTGCCTTACGAATATGGACCCAAACTTGCGTGCTCGGCAAATGTCTTGGTAGCAGCAGTAGCTCTCAGAGTAGGGCAATAGTCAGCGTCCACTGCCAAGCCTGGTTGGACACGAGTAAACCACGGCAGACAAGTGTTCTTCTCGTGCATCTGGTGAGGCACTGTTCGCTTTCCCACACCCGCACATAGCAGCACAACCCAAAGCGGCCGGAAAGCAGAAGCTGGGAGACAGCCTATCGGCAATTGAACAATGTCATCGGCTAATGCTGTTGGTTCCTTAGTCATGATGCGGAGCAAGCCGGGGCAGATGGGCCTGGACCAGTACCGAGAGCAGCCACCGAGTTCCCGTCCCGGAGAAGCTTCCATCGGTGGACAGAGGCAGGACCCTCGCCGGGCCGGACCGTGCAAAGCCGACTGCAAGGTCTTCGGGGCGGCGAGGACTCATGCAGGTGAAGCGAAGCGGCAAATCATATTTGGGGAGTGAAGCCACAAGCAAGCGTCCAGGCCAGCAACCCCCACACCATGGCCGCCACTAGATTAATGAAAAAGTCGCCACTTAGGCAAGAGATACTACCCTTCGATCGTATAGGACCGGCGTCGTGGATCCAATATTCCGCGGAGAAGCACCCATCGTCGGACAGGGCTTCCTCGTAGGTTCACTTGGCCGGCATTGCCGCAACAGCAGGAAATTAAAGGTGAGGCGCGTATTGTAGGATTGGCCCGGGTGGGGCCATGTCGACATGACCAGCGAGAGCGGTTTTTTGCGGGGCCGGGTTCGATGTGCAAATATCAGCTCCCTCTTGCGAAATCGCCTTGGCGAGCAACACCAAGGGCGCTCCGCAGAGAAGCATCGCGACGCCATTCCCAAACCATGCGGGATCGACCACAGCGCATCGCCGTATCGAGTAAGGCGCGCGGGAACTAAGTGCAACGCGTGGACGGGCTTGACGGTCGATGGTAGTCGATGGTAGCACAAATGGGCAGTTGCCGCTGACGACGGCTTCAGCCTCCGCCGCTTGTCGTTGCTTTTCCACCCGCCCATCCCACGCGTCCCTGAAGAAAACGAATCCCTACCGTCATCGCTTGCTTCAACCGCGTCTACCCGCACAGCGATCAGCATGGTCGCCTCAACCACCAGCCCCCGCTCCCAATCCGAGCCTCTCTACCCGCACTACCTGCCCGTCCGGCCCGAAGGCTTCACGCCCACGCTCGCCGTGCCCCCCTTCGATGCCGTCGAGCCCGGCCTTCGCGCCGACCCGGCCAAGCCTGACATCTTGGGCGCGAAGGGCGCGAGCGTGCAGAACATGACGCCGCGCATTGGGACCGAGATCCGAGGCGTGCAGCTGAGCGCCTTGTCCGCCGCCGGCCTGGACCAGGTCGCGCTGCTGGCGGCCGAGAGGGGCGTCTTGGTGTTTGTAAGAACATACCTGCAATTCATTGATGACTCGCCGTTTGGGATATTTCCGCATTGGGCCATTTTTTGACGCGTGTGCATCTTCTGTTCGCGCCTGCTCTGCGAGTAGAGAGACCAAGACTTTGCGGACATCGGCTTCGACCGCCAGCGCGAGATCGCCGAGCACTATGGCCCGCTGCACAAGCATCCCACCATGGGGCACCCGGCGGCCACGGGGCCCGAGTTCCACGTCGTGTACGCGGACGAGAAAGTGTGAGTAGCAGCCAGCCAGCCAGCCAGCCAGCAAACCCATCCATCCATCCATCCCCATCCCCCCTCCACACCAACCAAACTTACCAACCCACCTCCAACAGCGGCACCCTCCGCACCCTCCTCGGCCCGCACACCACCCACACCCTCTGGCACATCGACCAAACCTTCACCCCCAACGTCCCGTCCACGACGCTCTTCTTCGCGCTCGAGCTCCCCTCCTCGGGCAGCGGCGGCGACACGTGCTTCGCCTCCCTCACCGCCGCCTACGCCGCGCTCTCGCCCACCTACCGCGCCACGCTGCACGCCCTCTCGCTGCTGCACACGTCGGCGTCCCCCGGCGAGGTCGCGCGGCTGGGCGCCGAGCGCGCGGCGCGCGAGGCCGTCCGCGCGGAGCACCCGCTCGTCATCGCGCACCCGGTGACGGGGGCGCCCGCGCTGTTCGTCAACCCGGCGATCGCGAGGGCGGTCGTGGGGTGTCTGCCCGAGGAGAGCGAGCACCTGCTCGGGTGGCTGCAGCGGCATGTGGCGAGTTTGGACTTTTCGTGTCGGGTGAGGTGGGAGAAGGGGACGGTGGTGGTTTGGGATCAGGTGAGTGGGACTACTGGCTGAGAGAGAGAGAGAAG